>NW_028277949.1:0-300000 GCF_059751315.1 Micrasema longulum | reverse complement strand
TGTCATGCAGAAAGCACAGAATAGGGGAATGAGGACAATATTGAGATGTGGCCGATAAACGAAAATTCAGCATATGTTGGCGGTACTGAACATGCTTTCGGTAGAGCAAAGAGTAATTTTAAATACTTAAATGTTAATATTTAAATAAAAAAATAAATTATTACCCGAATACATGTTTTGTAATGTTCAGCGTAGTGACGAAATTCATCGCTATCCTACGAGGGAAGGGGGTTTCAGACTCCCCAAAACAAGAATCCAGACAACTCAAAACAATCTGTATTATTAAGGACTTAAGATGTTTAATGAGTTGCCAAAAGATATTATTTCGTGTGATGGCGATGAGTTTTGTTGAAAATAAACATCCATATGGGTAGGGTCATCGGAAAGCGTCTGGATTTTATAACAGTGTTTTGTTTTTGAAATTATTTATATATATATATATATTGTCCATTAGTTAAGGTTTAATTAGATGTTCAAATTTTATTTGTACAACTATTTGACGAAAACGCAACAATTATTTAACTTTAAGCATTATTAAACTATGATGCAACTGGCCCTTAAAAAGGTGGAAGTTTATCGAATAATTAAGTAGGTACACATTTTCATATAATTAGTGTTATTTATTACGTTATTACCGGGTAACAGTCGGATGTAACCTTTGTGCCCCACTAATTATTCTTTGTTTCTCGGACCGGCCGAAATGTAATATAGAAGAACAAGACTACAAAAAATATTCAGATATTTCAAGCATGCGCACAAAAAGTGAGGTTAGTGAGCGATCGAAATGTAAAAAAACAAAAAAATAACATATTACAGCAGAGATTGAGAACATTTTAGAGAAGGGAACATGGAAATCTAGACACTTACAGGGTTAATTACCCGACAATGGCTGGTTTATGTGGTCACACTGTGTAACATTCACCGTTCTGCCTATTCATATTTCTTTGATTCTTCCATATGTTGGAGCTGAAATCTTCTGTAAAATGTTCTCCATCTCTGGAGTAATAGTTTGATAATATTAATAACTCCCTGGGTGATGAAATCGAGTCATTGTCAGCAAACTTAACAAAACAACATACGCGTTGGTAATTTTAAGAATCTCATATTTTCTGACCCGCACGACCATGCATCATAAATCAAATTTAGAATGTTATTTTGGCAGATTTTTCGGTGTCCAGATGGTGTTTACATCAGGAGTTCAGGAGCAGGAACTCGGAGTATAAATACATGCACACTCGAGAGACCTGTGACCACACGGACAGAAACAAATAGGGCGAACTTGGCTACACTGTTTGCGGTTACAGTAACCCCCAACAGCGCACAACGAAGTTTTAGTCCCAACTGACAGAGAAAGGATGAAAGCAGAGTTAACGCGGTCGAAATGCGATCTCTTAGACGAATGTGTGGGAAATCAATGTATGGCAGAGTTACGAATGATGAAATCAGGCGAAAGTGTAAATCCGAGTCTTGTATAATTGATAAGATTAAGAAAGGGTCTCTGAGATGGTTTGGTCAAGTAAAACGAATGGATGACGAAAGAATGGTAAAACAGGTATATATGGCGAGAATGAACGGTAACGTGGGACGAGGACGACCGAGGAAGACGTGGAATGATCGGATAAACCAAAATCTTAATTCTCGTCGTGTCAAAAGCAGG
Organism: Micrasema longulum; assembly: GCF_059751315.1. NCBI lineage: Eukaryota > Metazoa > Arthropoda > Insecta > Trichoptera > Brachycentridae > Micrasema > Micrasema longulum. The sequence goes on along the minus strand of NW_028277949.1, from coordinate 298,343 downwards.
CAGAACCGAAGGGCATGTATGACAAGATGTATGAACGTGGAAGAGGCTAGGAATGTATGCCAGTATAGACGTGCGTTGCGTCGGGGAAATGGCGTGAGGTAGAAGTTTTTTTTTCCAGCCATATGAGTCTTCAGGAAGGTGAAAAGATGAAAATCTGAAGGCGCTCAGTCAGGGGAGAATGCAGGATGGTTCAAAATAACCAACCAAACCAGTTTGGATCCGTGCGAAAATTTCAGCCGGAGTTTTTCTTTCCGCGAGAAGGAACCTTATGACAGCGCGCACCTCGCACATGGCGGGATTTCTTATTGAAATCTTTTACAGAAACGAACACTATGAGGCAAGTGTTGGTACTAACAAGGGTGGCCGGTGCTCGTTGTGTTCAGGAGACTCCCCACTACCAATCAGTGTTGCCAACTTTTGGAGAAAAAAAATCTCACAGCACGAGAGCCAAACAGTACTCTTACTTTCTGGATATGCCTCGTTTTTATAACTTTTGTAAAAACGTAAGTTATTGTCGGGGCATAATCATTATGAATCTGTTTGTTTCTATGGCTGTTGGCGAGTCGAGCTTTAATCGGACAGTATAGGCGATATAGGCCTGCTTAGTACCTACACGCGGTCACTCGGTACTCTGTACTCGGTAGGTACTCGGGAACGGATGTCCGCAGGGCCACAGCCGGTGACCTCAGCGCACGGGGGGGCGCGTACCTTTCAGGAAATTATGGCCAAGCCCAGGCCAGCTTTCAAATCTATTGTCAGGCGATAACATAAACATCCGTCAATGGAACGACAATATATTATAATGCGTCAATTTGATTGATATCGTCAAATCGCGAAGCAACAATTTATTTTTAATTTAACATACTTTGCATTAAATTAATATTTTCTCACATGCTGGTAGTAATTATAAATAATAATAAATTCCTGCCTCGGTACGAGCCTACCTAACTATGCGGATTATTTGTATAAAGTATTTTTAAAATATATTTTACAAAAATGTTTTACCTGTCTATTTATTACAGGAGCGAAAATTCATAAACTTTTCTTGTATACCCACGAACAGGCGATGCCTTTGTGGGATTTTTATGTTTACTATTTTTACTGTTAATATGTATTTCATTGCTATGTAATTATCCTTTATTTTTAGAATACTCTGTTTTACCTCTTATGTATATTAAAAAATGAAAGAAAATATATATATTAAAGTAAAAAATAAGGTTTCCGATGCTCCATGAATATTTAAGTAGTTCGTAGTTATTTTATTTACATAACAGTAGTAATTGTATTGTAGTATAAACTATGAATATAAAATTACAGCATTGAACTTAGAGAATATACATCTCTAGAGAAATAGCAGCACATTTTACCAATCTATATAAAAATAAGGCAATACAAGGGATAGATCTTCAGGCTTGTCGTAGATTTCTTCGCCACTAAAACAGTGTGGGATAAAGATGGATTGTCATGGTTAAGGTCGAAGTCTTATATGTTTATCATGTTTATTAATATATTGTATACCATTATTTCATTGCCCTTGTTTGTCTTTGCTACGCATTTTTATGTTATTTTTGTTCAGGTTCTTGTATATATGTTTCTTCATGTAGCTGTTGTAACTGGCTTAGGCCGTATATATAATAAATAAATAAATAACTTCGTCATTTTGAGTAGTTTTGTCAGGTGATTTTGGGACTACCACACCACTGCATCGTCAGATTACTGATCTTTTGTCTTAAAATTATATATAAATTTAAGTTAGTAAATAAGATCAGTGTCCCTAGCTCTTACTATGGGGTGGCAGACCGGAAACCGCCCAACAAAACACTCAAATTAAGTTACAAACAAACTATATATCTTGAAGAGAAAATTGGATTACATTTATGCGGATTGGATCCGTGCAACCATGCGCGACTTTCTGCAGAATTATCAATTTATTCGACTCTAATTTACGTATATAAACTTAAACAATCATACAAATCACGACTGTGGAATCATCTCCCATCCACCATCAAAGATGTTACTACATTATCTCTGTTTAAATCACGTCTGAAGAAACATCTCCTTTCTCTCCCTTAATCTTTCCTCCTTTCCTTTTTCTTCTTTCCTCTTTCCTCTTTTTTCCTTTTTTCCTTTTTCCCATTGAGTAATAGTTTTGATTTTAGGTAATTTATAAACAAATACGTTTATTTCTATTTTTCTATATTTTTAGCTTTTTAATCTTTTTTCTATTGAATATGTTCTGTAACTTGAATTATAAAAATAAAACTTTTATTTTATTGGTTGATTGGAAGAAATTGCCATTTGGCAATAAGCCCGCCAATGTACAAATAACATTATGTACAAAAATTTCAATTAAAAAAATTAAAAATAATAATAATAAATAAAAATCATAAAATATATAATTAATCAGTTCCCAAATTTTTTTTATAAAAAATATATATTAATTCCGACGGAAAATTCTAGTTGATTATATAGATTAATTTATCGAAAGTCAACAGATCGCACAGCTCGGCTGGAAGCGTCATCATAGTGCAAGTTTGTTTGTATATTTTACATCGGAGAAGCACCAAATTATTCAAATAAATCTGTTTTGGTTCGGTGTATATTAATATGTAGAAGGAAAACATTGCTGGCGTGGCATTGGAAGTAAGCAAAACATTTTACGGCGTATTTAAAAATAATATACGATTATATATTTGAATTTCATTCATGTCACAGAGATACAGTTATAAACACAATAAATATGATAGTATGTTACTTATGACCTAATATGTTAGTGTCACATCATCTCGAGACGTTATTTCCGCATGAACAGTGAACAGAGATGTCATCGCGCGGATTCACTTCGTAATAATGTTACGCTTTTGAATTCGACTTTCGTCGTGAAATAAACAGACGAATTAACGCTCAGAGGTCGGCTTGTCGGCTATCGCAATCCTACATCCTACGCTTATCATCGCCTCTGACCATCGCCCATCGTCGCAGTTGTTACAATGCCACAGTGCACAGTACCTCTCGGTGCTCCGGAGAATTCCAACAAAGATTACTTGTATATTTTATAAGCCAATCAATGCCACATGCTTTGAATGAATGCCCTTCTTTCTAAGGAGACGTGTTGCAGATTTCGGCGAAAACATACCTAATATGTTTTATTGAATAATATATTTTATTACACTTTTAAAACCAAAATTAAAAAACTATTATATTTAAAAAATTATGTTTCTTTATAAAAAAATAATATTTTTACATTATAAATTTAAGTTGTTTCTATTCACTCAAATCAAACACACACTCACCCTGTCCATAAACCTACCCTCACACCCATATACAATCACACACTTATTCACATACCTACCAAAACCACACTCCACTTTTTTACACACGCATCCTCACACAAAAAAAAACTCGCACACATGCACTTCTATAAATTAAATTTAACTAAACTGGATTTTTATAATTGTATTTATGTGGAAAACTGATTTGGCTTTATTTTATGTTTTTTTTTATAATGTTGTGTATATATTTTTGTATTGCTGTTGTTTTTCTGAATAAACAAAATATAAAATATAATTATATTTAATGTATTTTACGTAAACAGTGCTGACCTCAAAATATACAGCGGAATTGAAATTTCCCGTAAACAACACACCAGGGCCCCGATTACAATGGGAAGTTCACATTTATCTCAAATCTTATCTACAAAGTAAAATTAAGTTTTCTGTATGAAAAGCAGAATATGCATACATTTTTTCTTTTAAACATGTGAAATTATAGGTTACCGATGAAGATACTTTAAATGTTCATGCAAATATCGATTTTTCTTTATAGACACTCGAAGATAACTTAACTTCCCATTGTAATCGGGGCCCAGGAATGTTAGATTTTTCAGTCATTATTCCACAAGTCTCTACGTAAAATGCGTACTCTTTAATTTAAACAATAAGAAACATTCCTTACATTAAATGTTACTTTACCATATCTCTGTCAATAATAAATGTATATACAATGTTATTAATAAATAAATAAATATATATGTTACAACATTGATTTCCAATATCATCAATCCTATTCCCTATGTCTTTCTCTTCGATTCCTATTCCCAATTGCATAATTTATATTTTAAACTGTTAAAATCTTGCAACATAATTTTAATGAACATCATATTATAGAATTCGTCGGGATCGTTGAACAACGACGCATGTGACTTTCTTCAACTATAGGTGAGAGCGGTTAAAATTGTTTTTGACACTAGTCTTGTCATAACTTGGTAAGTACAAAAGTATACCATTTGATACTTGGGTTAATTATACATATGTTTTTTTTCAAACCTGTAAAAAAAATACTTTATACCTATATATTTTTCAAACATCAAAGTCAAAGTCGCATTTTTCGCACATCCTTCGTTGATCTACAACCCCGACGTACTATGCGTAATACAGACAACCGTTCTGAACATTAATTAATATTTCAACAGAACGTTTTTAATTAAAAAATAATCCCTAACACTATTGGAAGAGGATATTTGACTTCGTTTCTCGATCTAAGTTGAGTGGGTACTGATTCTTCGAATACATTTTTGGGGTAAATACTGAAGACACAGCATAAATCGTCTATTTTACTTGCCCAGTAAAACGAGAGAAATATTGTACGAGATGTTAACCAATCGGGTCACTGGTTGTGGGAGAATTTAAATGAGGGTGCTTCCAGTTGGACTTGTGGTTGCTGATTTAGATTCATAATAAATATTGAAACGATGTGACCAATTAATTCGATGGATGACTTATTTGAGCATTTTGTTATATTTATTTTTTATGAATATTACATGTGTATTATATTACTGAGAGTTACTTAAATTCATTACATTTAATTACTTCATAAAAATACACACTTTTATACATAAACAGCCATGAAAATATAAATCACAAAATTTGTTTTCATACACTACGCCTACGGATGTTACTGGAAAAGTTTAAATGTAGACTGAAATACGTATGAGGAAAAGTATTGTTCAAATTCCGTTAGAGGTCAAGGTATTAATTAAATCAACAAGTTCGTTTTCTTAGAAAATGAATTTCCTCAAGTTGTTAAATATTATTTAAAAATATATTGGATGTTCGCAGGGAAGGCTGGCATGAAAATTATTTTTGCTTATTTGGGAATTCAAAAGAAAAACTAATTGGTATTGTCATGTACTTACATAGTGCATATTGTATTTAGTTAACTGGTGGTAGAAATTACGTACCCCACAGGATGAAATTTACCTAGAGCTCTGATGCATTTGGCACTTAACCATCTGGTAAAGCCCTCTGGGACCAATATTAACATCCTATACAATACAGAAATCATGTATTTCTGTTTATAAGGGTCGTCGATAGTATACACCTAAGAACCATATGCTTCAGTGCGTAAGAAATATAATTTTGCGTGAATCTCAGGATGTCGCGTGGGAAGAATAAATGTACCTATTTTTTGTATCAAACCTACCTCTCCATAGGACCAAAACTTGCATTATACAGGGTGTTCATTAAACCCTGTCACATCCGAAACCACGGTAATCGGTATGAGTAAGAAGACATATTGGCACAGTAAAATAAATTTTGAGAACGAATAAAATTTTTAAAAATCAAATATTAAAAAAGCCAACCGTTCCTTATTTCTGCAGGGGACGGGTGGGGTGAGTCTGATACCCTGCCGACCGCGCGACCACGCCTCCTCGCTTCTCCCCTGCAGAAGTAAGATCCCATTTGTTGTTTCTAATGTTTTGTTTAAAAAATAATTCTTTGTTCTAAATATTTTTTTAAATATGCTAATATGTCTTCTTGCCCATACTGATCATTTTGGTTTCGGATGCGACAGGGTTTAAAGAACACGCTGTGTAAATCCATACGCAGTCCTTTGAGAAGGAATTAGAAATGTAATCTCTCGTGGTTACTACGTCACTCCGACTATTAAATAATCTATTAAATAATAAATGAACATACAACATCATCGTGTCTTGTCAATTGATCTGGTGGACTTCAAATAATCATTCTCTGTTTGCTACTACATCGGCACATAACAATATTATGATTTTAAAAAAAACGTAGTGCCTAATGCGTGCCAAACCCAAGCGGAATGCGGATTGTAATACTTATCATAGTTCAGAGGCCTTATGCAGTAACTAATTCGTTTCGTAAATTAATGTGTATCGTATGAGGGAGAACGAGATCAAAATATACATTTGATAGCGTTAGAATGAGATGGATATATGACGAACGAACGAACTTACAATAAAAAATAAGTTCTTGATAAATGTTGGTATTAAATTAAATGTTCGTAAAACAGAACTAACTTCAAACAAAAAGGTTCAAATTAATATTTTCCACTACTTACGGACAGACCTCCAAAGGGTGAGGAAAAGCATTCAAATCAAACTTATAATTGGTTTTATTTAAACAAAATCAATATACGATATGAAACACGCGAGTGGTCGTGATTCTTGAGTATACAGGGTGTTCTTTAAACCTTGTCACATCCGAAACCACGATTATCACTATGAGCAAGACAAAAAATTTACAAAAATAAAATATTAAAAACAACAAATGGTTGCTTACTTCTGCATGGGAGAAACGAGAAAGGGGGAGGGGGGAGTCCGGCGCGGCGGCGCCACCTCGTTTCTCCCGTGCAGAAGTGCGCAACCATTTGTTTTTTTTTTAATAACTTCTTTTAAAAACATTTGTTCGTTCTAAATAATTTTTTTAAATATGCTAATATGTCTTCTTGCCCATACTGATCATCGCGGTTTGGATGTGACGGGGTTTAAAGAACACCCTGTATATTGTTTATATTTCGGATTATTATTATCCTCGTTCATCACAGTAAGGCTTGCATCATATTATGTACACCGTGGTCATCATCTGCCGTCAGCGAATCGACAACGTGTCTGCCATTCCCAGAACCATGAAAGTTGCACGGATACAAAATCCAGCAATATCAATTGCGTCATTTTGCCCAGTCGTAACTCGTAACTGGGTATTTATAATAATGCATAATACTTTTTGTATCGATTTTCCCGGAATCGTTTGACAAGGATTTCATTATAAAATGGAAGACGAATAATGCTTTAAAAAAAACATATTTCATTTAAAGTGTAACATATTTCAAATAATGTGTCGGTGAGTGTCATGTAAGAGCACGACTTAAAATAATCAGTTTCGGTGCGTAAAGAAAAATCGATTAAAATAATCATCATTCCCTTTCCGCACCTAATGGTGCATAGGGCACTGCTTTGGTACACCAATCGCAGTGTATCTTGAAAAATTGTTACATGAAGGTAAAATGATCAGTCTTACGCTTCAGGGCCAGTCCAGGGACTAAGTAATATTCTAGTGTAAAAACATTTAAAAATAATTATTTCATGTTAACCACTACACCACGGGGCCGACTATAATATATGACCAGTCTTACGCTTCAGGTGCCAGTCCAGGGACTATGTAATATTCTAGTGTAAAAACATTTTAAAATAATTATTTCATGTCAACCACTACACCACGAGGCCGACTATAATATTTAGATAGGGGTTCTTGTTGAATGCGTTATGCTTATAATATATAATAAATAATACTAATTTCACATTTAGATAGGGGTTCTTGTTGAATGCGTTATGCTTATGCATATATATATATATTTGTATAATTGATAAGATTAAGAGAAAGATATTGAAAGGAGGGTGAGTGCCGGGAACGGAGTAAAAGGTGCCCTTAAATCAACCTTGGCAAATAAACGTTTGTCGCAAGAGGCAAAATTAGCAGTTCACAATGGAGTCCTGGTCCCGACCCTGATGTATGGAAGCGAAGTATGGATTTGGAAAAACAAGGATGAAAGTAGGCTGGATGCTGTCGAAATGCGATCTCTCAGGCGAATGTGTAGTAAAACTATGTACGATAGCTGCACAAATGTTGTAACCCGTACATTGTGTAAGGCTGGGATAAGTTTTAATAAATAAGAAGGGTCAAAGGTTAATGTTACACAGTTTGTTAAAAGATCATTTGAACTAATCAATGACAGATCCTGTTAATATTCAGATGTCCATATTACCATTGACATATTAATACATAGACAAGCCTCGAGCCTTAAAAAAATAATGACACTCAACTCATGCCCAAACGCTCAGTCATGCCCAACGCGTATTTAGTCGTTCTTCGGCCGCCAGCTAGGCGTGGCGTTAAGAGTCGAAACAAAAATGCCTACTAGTGTCGTGAAAACGTGTAAAATCCTTTCGGCTAAATATTTTTAAAATGATTGTGTTACTTTTCATTGGTAAATATTTGCTCATGAGTGATTAACAAATCTTAAAACAATTCACGTTCATAAATAAATAATATTTTTTTTGTAAACGTCAAACAAGCGCAATTGCGAAGATCTTCTTAGTTACAGTGATGCAACGATAGAAATACGGTTTTAAAATATAATAAACGTGAGTTAATATTATCTTTTGGTTCATAAAAATCCCGTGAAAAGGATAAATTAATAGGACGGAATTATAAGGAATTTAAGGAAAGAACCTGATTGGGATTCACCAAAAACGAATATTGATTGTTAATGTTAAAATACAAAAAAAAAGTATGTACATAAAAAGGGTACCTATCCTTCAATTTTTGGTAGAATATGCATGCTCGTTAAATGCAGCCCTGGTACAAATAAACGGTACTTAGTAACTATGGGTACGTTTTCGTGTCACTACTTTTAAAAATATATTTCACTCTATAAGGCATGTCAATCAATGTAATCAACATATTTTAATCCACCTGTGTTACACACATTATCTATTAAAAAGAAGAAGAAACATAAGAGCCCGAAACAATTATTTGCTAAACGTGAAACACTTTTCGTTCCGATAAAAAAATAATTATGTTTATGTTGAAGTATCTGCGTACCTTGTCATACAAAAACATCCGTTTCATCATTAAAATTTCACGTAACTCCGTAATTATTATTAATAATAATAATCATAGTTTATTAACAAAAATAACAATAACTTTATCTACTACATAAACACTTAGGTAATAGATTTCTCTGGATCATGTCCAGTCTGCCTAACTAGGTACAAACTGTTTTCAGGCAGACATTTTTATGTAAAAATAAACAATAACATTACTACCTACCAGTTAATATACTATACAATTATACAATATTAATTTATTAGGAATTTAGTTTGAGTAAATTTTCCGATTTTTCTCAACCTAAACCCAGTAACCAATTTTTTACAAATTTGTGAAATTGAATCCGGGTCATGGTTTTACAATCTTTGGGTAACATATTGAATATTTTAGGGCCCAGAAACCTGAAATTTCTTTGCCCGAATTCAGAGTTTGTGATAGACCCCATGACCCATCCTCTAGTTTGACTTCTGATAGTGTGGGAGTGTTCCTTTTGGAATTTGATAGAATAATTTACTTGCACAAACATTATTATTCTAAAAATATATAATTGTCTTATATCTAAGATCTCGAATTCCTCAAATAACTTGACGCTGGGGTACCTGAAGGGCTTTTAAAAAATTATTTTAATGATTGATTTTTGATTATTATATTAATTTATATACTGAAATATATTGAATGTATTTTATTTATTATTGTTTATTATTTATAAAAACCAATCTATGTGGGTATATTCAATGTTGTGTTACTTATTTTATAAAATGCAGAAAGTCATCTACAATAAATAATGATAATAATTTGTGTTTTCAATCTGCAATCTGCAATCAACGTCCGGTATCGAAAATAGGTTCATTAAAATATATTATCACGATTCGTGGTCTTATTACAAACGTGCTTTAAGTAAACTAGGTATATTTACAAGAAGTCGATTTTCGTCCATAATCGATTAATTCGATTGTAACGCCGATCGCCATAAGGAAATTTCGTATGCGGTTTCTTTGCGTCATTATTAGAAAACAGTGTTCACAGCTGGAATTTTCAGAGAATGGAATTGACTGGAAATATAATCGAAACACTTGCATTAATGTACAGAATATACAAAATACGACCGTTGCTTATATTTAAGAGCAAGCGCGGTCTGACGTCTTTTTCATACAAACGGATTCCCGAATTTTTTACACTATAGATATTTACCATTGGCATGTCTCTATGTGTTTTTTATGGGAGTTAGGACCACCAAAAAACCCATATAACCCGGTTATTTCTGCCGTCTTCGGGCGTAACATATGGTACACAAATATGATAAATAATTTTGAAAAACGGAAAACGTAGACAGAAAATTTAACGAAAATACATTTACTAAAAAAAAAAAAATTGGTTCAGATTTAGGGTGCGGAAAATGGGACATCAAAACGTCGATTTTAGTTAGGCATGATCAGGCCGACGTGCAGTTGTCTTTTTCTCACAGTATCGGGAAGCGTTTGCGAGAGAGTGACAGAAAAACAATGTTCAAATACCTATTCATCAAAATTTCCGCATATCCTCTTAATGCATATCAAACTGACTCCGTAGGCCCATTTCACATAATACTAAAATCTACACGACACGATAAAATAACATGTGTAGATTGATATTCATTGTATTTTTTAATTATTTATTTTTAAGTATTTTTAAAAATAAATATTTGCATTCTGATGATTTACCCAAATATTTATTTTTGGGGGGCATTTTCAAAGAGTTGTTAATAACTTACTTTTAGAAAGGGGGAACCAAGTTGGATTAGAGTAAGGTTCGAACCACGAACTTTTGATCCGTGACTTTGAGACACTATCCACAGGACCACAACCCGATTTAATGCCCGACAAACGCAATAACTAGTTTACTATGAGGCCGATTAACCTGTACTCCATTTACTTTTGCAGAATTTTTACTCGAGAGCAGCCGCTGAAGAAATTTGAAATAAATAAAAAATAATATGATAAACGTCAATCCATCCTAATTTTACCGTGGCGTGTGGATTCGGACGACGCGTGTGAAATATGCCGTAGTCAGTCTTTACACCGCCACCAATATAATGCAAGGCCACTGTTCTACAAAAAGCGTTTTGAATAACAATATTTCGGCCGATGAGCTAAATTCAAGTTTAGTATTTTCCCAAACCCGTTGCAACAGAAGGAAATATGAAAGTATGGGCATTTACAGGGCTCATGACTTGTCATTGGCTGGTTTAGGTGGCCACTTTACACACGTTGAACATTTTCCATTCTGTCTATGTTTAAACATTCATATTTCCTCAACTCTTCCACCTGCTGACTCTCGTGAAGTAAAAGGGTTGTTATCATGTGGGTGAGGATATACAATTACCAAAACAAAGAACGTCCCGAGTTCAAAATACAAAAACACAAAAATAATTCTTGTGCCAAGGAATTTCGCATAACGACTGAATAACGTTTCCCTCGTATCGTACAATATGTCGATAAAGTGCGAGTGCAGCGGCGGTTGCAGTTTTAAAATGGAATAAAGAATATGTATCAAATTATTATTTCGCGTTTATTAATCAATAAAGTGATTTCGCTTACAGGCGATGTTTATTGACCCCCACGCAGTCATTTGGACTATTTATTATGCGACTACCTTGAATAATGATGCAAAAATACAAACCGAATATTTATACTTATATCTTAACTAAAACGATATTTTGGAGAAGGGATAAGTATTAAAATAACGAAAAACATTTGTAAATAAATGGTAATTTTGTAGTTTTTTTTTTTTTATAAATAAATTATAAGTTATTTTAATTCCTGACGATCAGGTAGTAACCTCGAAACCGGTCGAAGTGTAACTCAAAATTAAAGTGGTTTAAACAAATTTATAAACATATAAGTGTAAAATGTCATACCACAAAATAAAAATGTTTTTGATAACAATAATAAATTACAATTAATTTCCATCAAGATATTGTGGTTGGATTTGACTGATTTTGGTTGGAATACGGGTTGCGGTCCCGTGGTAGTGTCGGTGACCCTTTATACCACAACCCGATTTCCGATTATTTTCCAAATCGGAAATGTTAATTTGGTAAAATTATTAGCAATTTTATATTATATTACTACACGAGCTTTTCTGAACACTTTGTATAATGTCCGGTTTGCAGTAGGGAAATGATTGTGTACGTAAAAAACTACGCAGAAATGTAAAGAAAGTGATGAAAAAAGTGTGTGAGTTTCACGGTCGGCGGTTGTGATTAACGCGATCGGCCATGGCTCATGATTCCCTTGGAAAAACAGAATAAAAAACAACACGTGTTCGTACAGAGAATATAACATTATTATGTACATCTTTAATCGAGAATGCAATATTAGGCGGGTCGTAAAGATGATAAATACACAGAAAACTTTGAAACAATATAATTTTTGCATTTATAAAGTTATATCCGAATATAAAACTGGAAATTAATAAATTCGTTAAGGATGGATTATGATTAATTTACATAGCGCTATTTTTGTGAATATCACCTCAAGGGCGCTGTCAATAAATATCCCAACAAGTCTTGCCACTACAGAGCGCATGGGCTGATCTACTACGTAGAGCCCAGTTTGAAATGATTGTAAATTTTACTGCGTTTGGAATATCAGGCGTGATATTCCAAACGCTCTCGCGGCCGTAGAAAAAGCTTTTATCTGGCGTATTTTGTATGTAAATCGTGTTCGTGTTCGTTAGAAATGATCGCTGATACTCTGCGATTAATGTTCTATTTTTATTTTTATTTTAAAATACAGGATGACTGGAACTGAACCCGCCATAGCAAATTTACTATTTTTAAAAAACTTTACGATCAAATTCAACCTGAAATAAAAAAAAACTACGCTGTTTCAATAATTTATTCTACTCTAAGTTAGTTCTCTGGTTCGTTTTTTTTATTTTTTAAAGCATAATGTCTTATTAAATATGTTAAAAAACACTAGTTTGAGGGAAGTTCCGACGTATTTTTATCACAAATGTTTGTAAATACCAACAAATAAGAAAAAATTACTAAAATAATGAAGAAAAAAAAAGTTCTGAATGCTTGAAGGTCAAATTTTGGAAAATCTCGCTAAAGTATAAAAATTGACATATCTCCTAAACTATAAAACTTTAGTTAAGGAAAGTAAGGTCCAATAATTAGCAAATGGCTTCCTCTATATGCAAATTTGCTATGGCGGGTTCAGATCCAGTCACCTGTATATGCGCCTTTTCTGTCATTTTTTGCAAAGTATATACGAGATAGATATAAATAAAAGAAATAAATAATTATAAATAAGAAACAAAGAAAAAATCAAACAAGTAATGCTGTGTCATATGCACAATAAGAGAATGATGATGATGATATAATGAAACAAACATCAATGGCATTGTTTAAAATCAGGTAATTAAAATAGTGTCATACCGTGTCTCTAACGAGTCAGGCGGTTTCTTGGAATTGCATGAAAATAACATGGAAACAAGTTCTTGGCAACGCCGATGACTGCTGACAAGAGTTCGCTCGTAAACCTCAAAACACCGCATTTATAAAGCGCATTGCTAAAATTACGTATATTTAAAGATCAAGATAGTGCTGCATCACTCTGAAAAAATTCTCTACACTCTTTTGCTTCTTCGTCGATCCTAAGTCTCGAGGCTCGCGATCATTGGCACATCCCCAGCCGTTCTATTCGCAATGAGCCTCCACCCCTCACGGCTCTGCTGGGCCCTCTCCCTCAGAGCTTCATGCAGATTAGTATGTGACACTGTCTTCACCCGATCGGTCGAGCGAGCTGTATCTCTGCCTATGCTTCTTTGTCCTGGCATACTCCTCGTGATTATGACATGGCAGACAAACGCGCCAAACATAAGATTACGAGGCATACTTTTCTCCACTTGATTTCTCTTTTCAGGATTTTTACCTGAGAGTACGCATCGACTCAAAAACACTCGTCCAGGATTCTGGTTATTTTTCAAGCACATAACTGTATTCTTCATCAAAAACTACATCTAATACACATTTCCTTACCATCAACATGTTACCGGTATCCGTGAAATTTTGAAATGAACCATATAAGAACCAAGAGTAAGAATTCAAGCGTAAGTTTATTTCTTTACCAAGGAATGTAAGTTAAGTCTTAAGTCCTCAGATGCGGTGTGCGTTATGTGATGGGCGAGTACACTAATTCAACATCCCGTTTTCAGTTAACAGCTTCTGAGTTTGTTAATGAGTCTTACTTCCGTTAATGAGCGATAAATAAAATGCAATTAATATTTACTAGGCGCAACTTACTTTTCGGGTTTTTTTATCAATAAACAAATGCAAATCGTATCGCCCCCTACTAGCTTTACATTTGTGCCATACATGAATAACGTGACGATAAAATGATGCATCTTTGGACCGAAACCATTCATCCAACCTCTTCGAAATTGCCAAGTATATCCCAGCTAAGCCATGGGCCATCGGCCGAAAGAAGTGATAGTCAGAAGGGGCCAGATCTGGCAAATACGGCGGTTGCGGTAAGCAGATCCCATTGCAGTGTTTTAATGGTTTTTTGGACGATGGAAGTGCGATGCTACGGAGCGTTGTCGTTCTGGACGTTATACAAGCAATGCATGATTCAAATTTATTAGTTGTTTTCAGAAGCGATGCCCATTGACAGTATCACCCGTTTTTAGCAGAACATAGTACATCTCAATTGTTTTTGGTCTTCCGGAGCGCACCTTGTCTTCAATGTCTAAATAACCTCTTCTGATCCGTTTAAACCAATCTTCATAGGTAAATTTTGATGGTGCAGTTCGCCGTAGACCTCCTCAAGCAAACGGCGTGCTTTAGCTGCACTGTTGAAGTGAAGCTTTCCGCAAATGCCCTTTATTTGGAACAAAATTCGACACCTTCGTTGTTTAAATATGTGTTGGTATTACGACTGATTATTGTTGACAGCTGTTTAACCTATAAAACAAAAACAACTTCTGACATGCATGTTCACTGCACGTGCCGCTAGTGCCATCTATATGTGAAACCCGGAAACTTAGCGCCTAGTAACAACTGACCTTGCTCTAAAATTTTGAAAGCGTTACCCGAATGTTTCCGTGTGATTATGCACCATGGAGAATATTTCACCGGTTTAAGACGGTGAAATTGCCCGTTAATATTGTTCGATTCAAAGCGGTACATTTAGAATCCGGCGGAGGTTAAAAGGTCCAGCAATAGGTAAAATGTACTAAGGCAAAGTTCCGCACGAACAGTCTGAGACGAATGAGCCAGGTAGGTAGGAGGTAGTCATACATACACTCGGGGGGAAGTAAACACAGTAGGTACGCGACTACTACCAGAAGCCAGAAGATAAAATAAAGGTTATATATTATTATTATTATGGATAACTTATAAAGCACCATTTTCGTAATAAAATACCTCAAGGGCGCTTTACATAGTGATTCTTTATAATATGATTAGAGAGATTTTGTGTTTTATAGCGATCCCAGAACAATCGGATTGATTTTTAGTCGAGAAAGATTGACAAGTGTATCAATCGGGTTGTGGTTCCGTGGCTAGAGGACCCACGGATCAGAGGTTATTTGGGTAAATTATAAGAACGCTAATATTTCTTTAAAAATGATTCGGAAAATCTTCAAAAGTTTTTCGCAAAACCCCTTATGAATACCCCTTCTGAATAAACATTACATTGTGTACTTTGACTGCTTGTAAATAACTACAAACAAACAAAACACCGTTTCTCAGTAAGGGTGGGCAGAGAGGATAGAACGCCACATCACTCTATCTTTGCTTACAGATTTCGCTTCCTCTGCATTCATACACCTTCACATGCACGCGCGCCGATTATTCCGACTTTGGACATGTCCATCTTTTGACATGTATTTCTTGAATTTGGTCATGTCATGTCTTTCTCGGTCTTCCTCTATTTCTGCATCCATCAAAGTTCTGTGACTCCGCGGCGTTGCTACGGGACCGCAACATGACTTAATTAATATATTTTAATTTTAATTTGACATAAAATAGATTTTGAATAGCGCCGTGAAACTAATTCCCTGTCACTAGAATTCAAATATATATTCATAAGATATGCTTCGTGGTTCAATTGGCTGATATAATGCATGACGATTACACCATAACATGATATAAAATCAATGATTATCTCGATGCCCGCTAAATCATCAATGCATTCCCACGCTATGGGATTAAAATCATGATATAATAATAGCCATTCTATTTTCTGTAGCACCAGCCAATCGTATTCACAGTGACTCAATCACAATAATGACAAAGAGAGGCTACAAATATACGACAAAAATCCTAAATCAAATCAGACTATCGCATGGTACTGATTGGTCAGATCGCATTGTTACTGGAATAGAAACGTAGGTTCATCATCATGAGCTTGAATCAACACAAGATTCCATGCAGTGGCATAAAAAGGGCACACAGCCTACTCCTCAAGAAGTACACGGTGTTGCAATCGGATGAAAAGGTAATGGCTTCGCTTTTAAGATATAGGCATCCTGTTGATCGACTAAAAATAAAATGGTGGTCATCATAACCGGAACATACTACCCTTAATCTACAGGAGCAGTTAAAAGAACATGTGAAGGAAAAAATAGAAAAAAAAAATGCCAAATGTGTCTTGCTTCTCGAGGACAACAAGCCCA
This sequence comes from Micrasema longulum, assembly GCF_059751315.1. Lineage (NCBI taxonomy): Eukaryota > Metazoa > Arthropoda > Insecta > Trichoptera > Brachycentridae > Micrasema > Micrasema longulum. The sequence continues at coordinate 281,760 of NW_028277949.1, read as the reverse complement.
TTCACGGGGGCAATGTTCTTTATTCAAAAAAAATAATTTAATCTTCGAGGAAAGAAATTGTTACGTTATGATAAAGTCAAGTCAGCAATTTCAGCCTATTTACAAGACAAAGATAAGACATTTTGTTCGAGAGTATAAATAAATCAATTTAAAGATAAATTAAAAAATTTATACGTGTTAAAGGAGAACATACTGAAAAGTAAAATTTAATCATCTTTCTATTTATTTTCCCTTCCCTTCCATTCCGAGAATTTTTAGACTACACCCGTACTCTTTACTTGTACTTTTTACTTAAAATTTTCAAATTGACGCAAACGAAATAGTAATAATAACAATAATAATTTACTAATAATATAATAGTGCAGATTTAATTTCAGAATATAAACATGAAAAACATAATTTATTTTCATTAACTATATAATAAAAAATGTCCGTAAAAATAAAAACAAAGAAAAGAACAAAATTAAAGCGAAATGATTAGAGAATGTTGCGAAAAAATGGAAAGGAAAGAAAAAAAAATATGTGAAAAACATTTTCAACATCGCGTCTTCGATGTCTTTTTTAGATAGTGGAGTATCGTTGTAGATGTGTGTATGTGTGATCACTTTGTGTTAAGATAAATATTTGAGTTGGCTAAAATCATTTTCCCTGATAATCTATCACGGGGGTAGTTAGGGCGAGAACACAGGAAAGCAGAGAGACATTGATAGACATGGCGGCACAGACAATCTGTCATTTGTGTACATAATTCTGCGTATTGTGTACACAACACGTACATTGTATGTGGGAACTGAGAACCGCCAACTCGGCCGTAAAATGGATTAGAAAGCATTCATTTAGAAATCACGAAGGTGCCGATTTCCGTAAACGTAAAATGGCAGATTTTGTGGGAAACGATGAATCATTATTTCAACCTCTGTTTTGTTCTGACCTTAATTGAGAAGCACACACATAACCACTAATCTAGAAAACAAATTACCCCTTTTATTTAAATTTAGCACAAATGATATTGGAACATTTGCGAAAATTGGAAGCGAAACTAATGGTTTTTAATTGAATTCCGCGTTTTTGACCACTTCAAACTGAAGATTACATCATGTTTACAAATATCGCAATTTTTATGATGTTGTTTGAATTAGGCGTGTGATACACACGATTAAAATATTTTTTTAATCGAGCTTGTTAACATTTTATACGTTTCATCATTATTTCCCTTTCCGAACCGAATGTTTCATAGGGCACTGCATTAGTAAGCCAAATGCAGCGTTTTTCAATCATCTTTTACGCGAAGGTAAAGTCCTACGCTCCAGGTGCCAGCCCAGTAACAATAAAATATTGTAGTTAAAAAAATCCTTAAAATCGGCATTTTATATGCACCCTGCCAGGAATCGAACTCAGAACCTCAAGAATGGTAGCTTAAGACACCAATCACTTTTCACGTAAGGGATGGTTAACTCTACAAAAAATGCCATTAATTTTGTCAAAACTGTTTTTGAGACATTTCGATTGCTGTAGTAACTTTATATTCTCATTTTGCATAATACTGGATCTTTATAAATGTCACTAAATAAGGATGTTCAGTGCAACGGGAAATCGGATACAAAAAATGTTTTCTTACGCGCGGAAAAAATTAGAGCATTCAATTGTGCATACGGCGAAGTTTCTCGAAAACGTATGAAAAATATATTTTAATAAAAATGAACTACTTTGAACGACGTTCCTATTTCTCCGAAATAAACCAATGAGTGTTGTGATACATTTCCGGTTACCCGCCAATCAGGGCAACTCATTAAAAATCATAGCGCTGATAATACGATACATTTTTTTTTTTTAACCAACGAACTTCCTCACTATCGGAATAATGCTTAGCTACTTAGAAAAGTAGTAATATTTTCCTGAAGAATAAACAGGCAGACTGAGGTTTCCAGTTTTAATTAAAGCAGTACATACTAACACTCAACGTTAGTTAGAAGAATGCCCGATAACAGCAGATCCGATGATTCACCGTCATCGCAGTGTAAAAGAATTGAAAGCAATTGCAAGAGGATTGGTTAATTAAATATCTCCAAGCGAGTCCCTAACAAGGGCATCAATTAATATGACTCGTCTCAGGGAGGGTGCGTTGTGAGTTACATGGAATGAATAACGAAAAAGAAATTCTTGCAATTAATACATAGTCTAAAAACAACGAATTTTATTTAGGTAGTTCCTTTTATTTTCTTTGGAAACATTGATTAGTTATTACATTTCGACCCTTCCTACGTATAATGTCGTAACCCACAAATTGTCGATTTTTAGTTTTGAATGTATTCCTATTTTTTTATTATTATATCTTTAGTTTCAACGGAGAAAAACCAATTTTTTGCAATTATTATTTACGTTTTTTTTTTCATATTTTTTAGAAAGTATACTATAGCATGACGAAATGACGTAAGTATGAGCTACGATTGTGTTCTCCAGCCTAGACGGACACCGCCGCGTGCATTTTTTTTTTTTTTTTAATTATTGCATTTTTTAAATATTGTTTTACAAAAAAAATCTCGCTAGTGCGAAAAATAAAATAATTAAGCTAACTAGAGCACAAAAATGTGATTTAGCCTAAGAAATTTAATCTACACTATGTATAATTGAAATTCCAACAACAGTTTCATTGTATAATAACCAAAGCCCACATTTGCATGAAAGACAGCAAAATGCTTGATATCAACCAGTTAATTATATTACATTTGCTTGATTTCATAATATTTTATATTTGTTACAATATACAGAATAACAACATATATTATCGTTAGTGCTTTTTACGATTATATATCGTTTGTGAGTATCAAATAATCCCGATGTAAAATTTTATATTTCATTCAGACGATATTTTACTTAACGTCTTTTCCGACGTGTAATATCGTATGTGATTTTTTACAAAAACCGTAAAACAGTTTTTATGAAAAAAAAAAAAAATGCGTACCATTTTTTTTAAATTGGTCTATATTTGGATTTATGCTGGACAAAAATATCTTTGAATTCTTTTCCTATTAAATCACGTTTTAAAGGTTACGATATTATAGATAGGAGGTGTCGATTTGTTTATTCGAATAATCCACGCCTTTACACTCTCAAAAACATGGTAAAGATATGCATTTTTTACATTTGAGACTTATGTGTATTATTAAATTGATACTTAATATCTCTATGGTCGATAAAGAACAATTGAACTTAATCAATGAGATTTGATTTAAATTTCGTATCAGAATTATTACTTATACAGTTGTATCAAGAATTATCTACATAAAGAAAGGCAAAAAAGCTACTATTTATTTAATAATAATAAAATTACGACTTATATTACATACAATATACTACATATTGCTACACATTTAATATATTTTGGTTTTTATAATATGCATTAATTATTATGATGTTTAAATCGTTGAATAAACAACGATTTGAAACTGGACAGATGACTGAAGAGTAAGCCAGATTAGACTAATCGGTTTTAAAATTAAAAACACTGCTTAAAGGAGTAAAAGATAGGCCCATTTCACATGTATCGTGCCAATCCACCCGGCCCGGTAAAATTAGTGTCTTTCTACATTCGTTTGAAAATGCCCTAATAAGGCGATACAATTGTCACGAAGTTTTTATTTTTATATGTTTATATTTGTAAAAATAAAATAAAGTGTTCAGTAGACTCAAATCAGTGTTTGATTTCTAATTATAAGGATAATTTTTTTTTCGTTAATAGTACGAATACCACACAATCAGGAGTTGATTAATTTCAATAAAAGGCAAACAATCATCAATGATTTTTAAAATATACATTTTATGTTAGGATGCGTTTTTTTAAAATGGAAGTTGCAGAATTATTGACCTTGCTTTCAATGTACAAGGTTAAAATATGTTACGATATGTTGTAATATTAAGATGTTTTGTGTTTTTTGTCGTTTAATAATTTCAACTAGTTAATTTTATCAAAAGTTACGGGTCCCAAAGCCATAGAGATCGCAATAAGCGGATTCGGCAACAACATTTTACATTTTTTGAGAAAATCAATTAAAATTTTAATTGTACATCCGGATTAAAATATACTTTTGATAAAATTTAATGTCTTATTTATGGTTGATTTATTCGTTTGACTAAGACTATCTAAAAAATAATCATTAGAACGATGTTGACCTTGAGCGACCTTGAGTTGTGTGATTCATGCGGTGCTATTTCACGACCGATTTCACGCTGAAAACTTCCAAGTGCAAAGCCTACTTACTACAGACAACAGACTACAGAATAGTTTATACGGCACTCCGCCAACAGCTGCCGTGTGTGCCGGACGAAACTGTACTTACAAAACTAACTCTTTTAGTTCACCTCATTACTTCAACTGCAAATTTATTTTTAAATAGTGTTATGTACGTAAAATAAATGCACTTCAGAGTAAAACCCAATTGAACAACAATAAAATTAAGTCGGTAATTAACTATATGCTCTTAACAAAAAGCAAAACTTCTTATGGTTAATCTGATTATGCATAATTTAGATATGTATTACTACTTTAACAACAGGATTTTGACAACTACTTTACTTTTTGTATCTTTTGAAAAAACAAACAAACCATCACGCCGTTTTGCCGTAAGGGTAGGCAGAGAAGAAGGAATGGTACTTTTGGCTGATCAGCTTCTTCTACATTCATACATTTTCTTTTACCGCTCACGACGATCATTCCGACTTAAGACATGCCCATCTGCAAGTATTTGATGAATTTAGTCATGCAATGTTTTTCGCGGTCTTCTTCGTTTTTTTGCATTCATCAGCATTGGCACGGTTAATACATTTAGCCGTTCTTTCGCCGTCCATTCGCTCTGCATACAACGCAGCACTCTTTTCTTGATCTTGTCGACAATGCTTGCCTCAGCCTTACAAAATGCACGAACCTCGATATTTGTACACCTATCACGCATAGTTTTACCACACATTCTCCCGAAAGATCGCATTTCGACAGCATTCAGCCTGTTTTCATCCTTGTTTTTCCAATTCCCAACCTCGCCCCCATACACGAGAGTCGGCATCAGGACTCCATTGTGAACTACTGATTTTGCATCCCGCGACTAACATTTATTTGGCAAAGTTGATTGCTCTATTGGTTAAAAAAAAAACAAATACACCAAGATGCACCGCTAGCATAAAAAACAACGTAGTTACGTCAGCAATATCTTTTCAGTGTTTTTACATTTTAAAAAGTATTTTTTATTTCTCATTAAGATTACGAAATTTTGTTCCAACGAAATAGACTAGAATATTTTTTCAAAATAAAATTGAGTATTTTTCCTTTTTCCTTTTTGTTATCAATAAAAGAAAAACGTAGAAAAATCCATCAAAAGGAACAGTGTTTAAATTTTCTTTTTTAATGTTACAAATATTATTGCCTGCGCGACGACGACAATCCAAATCCAACATTGAAGTAAATTTAATCACCAGGAAAAAACTGTTATATTTTTTTTTTTTAATATAAGTTATAATTTGAATTTTATTACTGTCAAAAACTACCGAAATACGAACTTTTACATCAGAAGTTAATTCAAAACTTTATCAAAAACACGCACCGCTTTACCAAAAAGTTCAGTGTCAATACTTTCAAATAAAAACATCTAAAACTTATTTATTATTTTTAATTAAGTTTGATAAGTTTTGATGGGTTTGACGTCTAATCGTGATATAAAAAAAACACCGATACAACTCAATAACAAAGTATTTCCAATGAGGAAGTTCAGTGGTTTTATATAACATTTTTATTTGTTAATAGACTATCAAAATAAGCAAATTAAAAAAATCCTTAGATTATATTTATTTCTGTGTAATATGTTACCATAGACATGACACTAGCTGACAGCTGTCATAATTTTGAAAAATGTACTTAATCCCATTGAGTTAAATTTACGAATACAACTGAATTCTGTTTTACTTAATTAAAGCATCTTTTAATCAAACACTAGTCATATTTCTGCGTAGCATTAAGTCTGTCATGATGAAAATCCGTTAGAGAATGAAGGCAAGGAAGGCAACTACCCACAAATTGAAACGCGCACTTAACGTCCCATTTGATTATACGTCATTGATTACAACATAACTTTTTGCAACATAAACAATCTTTAGTAATTCACCTAATTTATTGAACACCGATGTAATAACATTTTAAGTCTATTAGATAATAAGCAAAGTAAAAAAAAAACACTTTCTATTTTTTTGACTCCTGTTTTCTGTGTCTTACTCGTCGCCGCTTAAACTGATCAAAATGTAAGTTATTGTAAATAAAATGTCGTGTCAAATTTCGCGTGTAAGCTAACGTCGGATAGACATATTACTCTATAATATTCGCGGATAGCCTTGACGTTAGAGCATAATTACATGGTAAATGATTATATAAATATTATTTTATAGTGGATAGTAGATACTCTAGCGTGCACATTGCCAGACAAAACAAGGCGGGAATATTTGGCGAGGAAGGGGCGGGGTAGCGCCGCTGGGCGGGTGCCAGGCGCCGCCGCCGCCCAAACTGAGACTGGGCGCGCACTTGACTGCACTATGCTCGTGTGACGTAGGACCCGACACAATACTACAAGACTGAATTAAAAATTTCGCAAAATGTACTCGTGTTAGTTATACAAAGAAAAGATATAGAAAATTACTTTCGTGATTTAAAATTCTCACATTAATGAAATCAACGCATCCAGTTTTTGAACCCTATTTACCACTGCAACTCGTGCAATCTTGAACAAACGAACGAAGGAAGTTTTTGAGATTATATCGCACCCCAGAAGTACACTTCCGTAACTATAAATTTGGCCGTTCTGAGTTATGAATGCAGTCAAACCATGTTTATTTATCTTTCTTTTAAAGTATTATTTGAAATCAATATTGAGTAAAATAAATAAAAAAAAACACCGCAGAATTGTAATGCTACAGTTCTTCTGATATTTTTACAGCCAAATTAACAAATACTACGAAAAAAAAAACTGGGCATTATAATGTCAATATACATTAATTTACGAGAATCAACAAAATTTAAAAAGTTTGTTTTTGGACTCCTGCAAAATGGCCAATTTAGACATACCACAGTGTACTTCTGGGGGTGCGATATATTCTATTTAAATTAGGTCTGCCTGTGTCAGAAATAAAATATGAATTCTTGTCTTCCGTCCTGATCCGTCTATTTAAATACTGTAAATTGTTCACATTATCATATGTTTAGAAATCATTATAATAATATAAATTGAACGCAAAAAATCTATAGGTAAATATTTAAATCGTGTGAAAAATCAGATTCTAATAGAAACGCTAAAGCGCCGAGGAGTTGTCCAGCCTGTTTTGAGTCGATATTACGCGACACAAGACGGGTCGCGGCCGGGGTGACATCCGGTGGTAGTGATGGATGGATATTATATGAGGCAATTATTATTCGAACTGTTGTGCACGATTGGGACAGGATATACGTCTCAGTAAATCTATTCTCTCGACACATACAACAGAGGCTGGAACGTAGACCACTAAAAAAAATTATCACGTATTGGTCATATCCATTTATTTTATTATAAAATATCCTTTTATTATCAGAATGTGCGAGGCACACGTACAATTCTTTAAAACTTGGTTCGAAAAAAATTTACTGCCATTTTTTTTCTGGGGTCCGCGGTTAAATACGTCTCTTGCATCTTGCGTTATGATAAAATACTTGTTATCGATTGTTATTTCAATTATAAGATATTAACTTGCTGTTTTAACTTCCTTATAATATAAAAGACCTTGACTATTATACTTTGTGTTTCATATCATTAAATTGGCGTGCTTTTACAGTATAAATTATGTAGACATAATTATTTAGCATAAGTTTAATTTCACAGTTTTTGAAGTAAATTATAAGACGCAGCTCGGGTGATAGACCCTGGAATGCAATTCATCGATGGACTCACGTCATAGTAAACCAGAAAATGCCATCAGAAAGATCGTAAATTGACTATTTTAACTACCGTAAAAAATCAGCGGCTTAGCGGAACGTGATTCAAGTGACAAACAAATTTTATTTGTTAAAAGGTCGAAATAACAATATTGACGAAGAGCAGTTTGACAAAAGATGTCTAAATTTCTTATTCAACAATCTGCGGGCTATACTGCCCTTGATTCGAAATGCCAATTATTTGACCATTCGAGGAGTACTTTTTATTTGCCGTAGTATGTCCCAGGTTACGTTAATGCAAAAATGAATGACCTTTAAGCCGCGTTTGCCCATATATTATGTATTCGCTGATGTATTTTATCTTTAAAAAATATGATTTGAGGCCACTCCTAGGCCGGCCATTACAGGAACACTAGCATTGTCAGTGGCGTGACCAGAAACAATTTGGACCAACCTTGTCGTATTAATCATTATTCCATTTAATCAACACGTTTCGCTCTACGCAAAACTACTCACAAACGCGACTTTTCTCCGCAATCTTAATTGAAACGCTTCGCGAAGCAAATCCACTGTCGAAAAACAGTACGGAAAAGATAATTAACAATGGCAATAATAACGATTGGGAAACAATGTATCAAAAGTGTATTTCCAAAAGTGTATTTTAGATACTTCCAGCCATAGTTTGTACGATGCGTTCATGACCAACCACACAATAGTTGGTCGGGCCACTTACCACTGGAAAATATAATTCCCAAATAATTATACTACTGTCATGCAATTTCATTTTAGAAAAGGATAGCGTTTGGGACGCCCAAGCGCCAGTCAATGTGTAGCCAAATTTGAGGCTCCGATTTATCTAATCATGGAAGTCCAGCTAGTCAAATATACAAATTATTCACTATGGTTTATTCCCCCATTCACTCTAAATAGATAAAATATTTCAATTAATAAAAGAGGACTACACGTTAATTAAACATAATGAATATAATATCTTTATTTCCGCTACTTACTTGAAAATTCCGGACGGAAATTCAACACAAACTTGGTACAAGTTACAATAGCATTGTAAGTAACCTAAATTTGAATACAACAGTAATTAAACTTTATGTAATCCAAAACGCTAAAATAATCATGCTTAAAACTAAATACAATAATTGCTATCAAACTTTCAATCGTATTCATTTAATCTATATGCACAAATATATATATATACTCTAATTTAGCAACAGCAAAGAATTGCCAGATTCAGCAAGTATGTTATAAATAAAAAATAATGTTTATAAGTACCTACTTCTTTTTGTTTATTTTTGATCAAACGAAACTTTCATCCCCTAACCAATCCAAAAGTCAGAAAACGGCATTGTATGTATTTTTATACTAAAAATGATATTTACTATCTATTTTATATGTTATTTCAACACATAAATGGGTACACAGGTGAACCATATACACTTTGCATTTATTATTCACTATTTACCAAAGCAGAAAAATCGAAAGCATAAACAGATCAGTGACAAAAATATACAACAAAGTAATGATTATTACCCCGACAAAATAAATTTAATGGGGGCAAAAAAATAGGCTTGCCTATCAGGGCGTATCCCGTGATAGGTAGAGCTCCGTAAAAACGGTCAAAGGTTGCACGAAAGGTTGGCTAATGCTCGGGTTTCCTAGGACAGCGGTGCCCGTATTTTAACGACCGTAGTGAACATTAACGCGGTTAACAGCCGTCGTAACGGTGACTAGAGAGTGGTTTCCTATAAAAATTGTGTTGATAACACCGTTAAAAAATAAAACCACTCTCTAGTCACCACTACGACGGCTGTCCACCGCATCACCGTTCACTACGGCCGTTAAGATACGGGTACCGCTGTCCTAGGAAACCCTAGCTTTACAGTAATACCAAAAACAATAACATTTGTATGAAAATTCTTTGCAAATTACGTGACTCGTGTTAAGGAGTATTTAGGAACATATGGAGATATCTTCGGTTAACAAGCATACAGCAAAAGACGAATATATATTTTTTTAATCAAAAAATATTTTTGTTTTGATAACGTATACGTATTGCAAACGGTAAAAGTACTGATTAAACAAATAATTGGTTTCGACTTTCTAGTGAATAATGCCATAACCGTGGTAATGGCAAAATTCTCATTATGGCGAAAAAATTCACAAAAAAAGTTATTAAAATATTTGAGATTAAGTTAGTGTCGTGGTTCCGAGGTAGTGTTGCGAAAGTATTGGCCTAGGGTTCGATTTCCACTCTACCACAACTTAATTACTACACCTTTTCTACCACAATAAATGACAGTTGGCTAAACATAATTCCACAATTAAAAATATTATATCGGAATAATTTAAATCTATGATTCATAGCGTAGCGTACTGTAAACAAAATATTACAAGCATTAGTTACGGCAATTGAAGCTCAGGCGTGACTTGGTTCTTTTGGTATCTAAATTATTTTGCACAATATTTCTGAAGAGATGGGTATACTTATTTCGAACGTTATTCAGAAAATATGATAAGTATAATATAGAACCGGGTAATTCATTATTCCACTGGTTTATTGTTAATTTCATCAATCTTGCGATATACGCGGCAACGCGCGGATTGAAAATGAATACACATAATTTGTTTTTTATTCAAAATTTGATCGGATTGTTTACATTTCGGCCGAGTAGCGGATTATCAACTAGTTCGGCAGTCGGGAGCGCATCGGGAGCAACGGTGTATTATTTTTGAGATTATTATCCGCCGGGCTGTCTCTCAAAATCGTTTGACGATGTCACAAACGCCTCTAAAACCCACGCTAAATGAGAAAATCGTTAAATAATCATTTCGAAAGGCCGGCGCTTTGGTCGGGGAGAATATTGCAAATTCACGGAAAATAATCTATTATATTCCCCGCACGCCATTAATGTGGTTTTATCGGACAGTGCATGAATATGAGAATTTTTCAGTAATCAGTGTCTGATTCGAGATTTATGGGCAAATAATAAATTTCAGCCGTCAGATTTAATCAAATAATAACTACGTAATATGTTAAGCAGCTTGAAGTGGGCTTTCACTACGCATGGAAACTAGTAGTTCAATTATTAAATTCTTTTGTTTATTCAGCGGTACAGAGTACTCTCAGCGGTAAAAATCCTACAAAAAAATCGAGTGGAGATTAAACGGCCTCATGATTTAGTGTACTGGTTATTGCGTTCGCCTGGCATTAAATAATATAGTAAAAATAATTATAATATAATAAATATCAATCCACCCTATATTTTATAGTGCCGTGTGGATTTTTGCCATGGTGTGAAAAGAGCCAGAATGCTTCATTTCATGATATCGAAATATTATTCTTAGTAATATTCTTAGTAACAAAAGTCTACGAGGTATGCAAGAAAAGCGATTTGCTTATGAATGTTGATAAATCGAAAGTGATGGTTTTTGAAAGGGATGAAAATATAACTAAATGTGAGATCAGCGTGAACGGAGATATTCTGAATCAGGTAGAAGAATTTGTGTACCTGGGAAGTATGTTTACTAGGGACGGAAAGGCCGATAAAGATATTGAAAGGAGGGTGAGTGCCGGGAACAGGGTGAACGGTGCACTAAAATCTACTTTGGCAAACAAATGTTTATCGCAGGAGGCTAAACTAGCAGTTCACAACGGAGTTCTAGTTCCAACTCTAATGTATGGAAGCGAAGAATGGAATTGGAAAAATAATGATTAAAGTAGGTTGAATGCTGTCGAAATGCGATCCCTCAGGCGAATGTGTGGTAAAACGATGTATGATAGGTGCACAAATGTCGAGATCCGTGAAGTGTGTAAGGCTGAGACATGCATTATTGACAGAATCAAGAAAGGGGTGCTGCGTTGGTTTGGACATGTAGAGCGAATGGACAGCGAAAGAACGACTAAAAGGATCTACGATGCAAATGTTGATGGATGCAGAAAACGAGGAAGACCGAGAAAGACATGGCACGATCAAGTCCATCAAATACTTGAAGATGGACATGTCAAAAGTAGGAATAATCGGCGTGCGTGCATAAGAAGATGTATGAATGTAGAGGAAGCGAGGTCTGTATGCCAAGATAGAGTGTTATGGCGTTTTATCCTCTCTGCCTACCCCTACGGGGAAACGGCGTGATGGTTTGTTGTTGTTGTTGTTACATGCAATATTTTTTTTGTAATAAATATAAATTCACAAAAAATTACAGCCGAATTTAGTATAAACATACACATAACTCAGATTTATCTGTAAGCTAAGCCCACTGGCGCCGGTCTTTAATATACCCTAATTATAAATAATGTCTCTTTTGCATAGAACATTACGTAATTCCACGTTTTGGGAGCAAAGCAAATTTTATACATACATGTTCGCCAACTAAATGTTGATCTATCGGCGGATTTCGCTTGATTTTTGGTATTGCTATTTTGATTCACTATACTCGTATATTGACATTAAAAATAATACCGTTAGATTTTTTGGGTCGAAATGCGAGACACCTAACCTTGATAATTTTACGTAAGTCATATATTATAAAAACTGCAAAAAAGAAAATATTAATTGCAAATTCAATAAACTACATAAAACTCTTTTTTCCAGTCATGTTTGCAGTTCTTATACACTAAGCTGTTTTGCAATACGCAGAATTTCCAATTTGCAATATTAGTATCCGGATAAATAATAGCACAATTAAAGTTATTGAATTGTTGTACATTCAAATAATTAGTAATTGCATTGCTACCGTCTAACATAAAAACTAGACTGATTTTGTGATTTTTTACTACAGTTAGTAGTTCTAAGATCTTTCATATTATTTATATTTTCGAAATTCCTTTAAAGTTATTAAGTTTAAAGTTCATATAGCGTACATTAAAGAAATGTTACATAAAAATTGTATGCATAACATAACAAACCAAAAAGCGCTAAAAATAAACAAAATGGCTCATTGAAGCCTTTTATTTCATTGTGTATTTTATTAAAAACTTATTTCAATAAACTCAAAAGGCTTAACAATATAAATGGCTAATTTTGGACGTCTTGAAGTGACTTAACTTATTTAAACAACATTAACATATTACATACAACAGAGATGAAGAACATTTTAAAGAAGGTAATATAGACGTCTAGGCATCTACAGGGCTTATGACCTGTCATTGGCTGGTTTCCTCGCTTTACACACACTGTAACATTTACCATTCTGCCCATATTTGAACATCTATATTCCATCAATTCGTTCAGCAGTTGATGTTTGTGAAGTTAAAGAGCTGAAACCTTTATTTATGCGGGTGAGATTCATTTAATTGAATTATTACACCTACATACTAGAAGTCTAGGCATCTACAGGGCTTATGACCTTTGATTGGCTGGTTTATGTGGCCACTTTACACACTGTGTAACATTCACCATTCTGCCCATATTTGAACATCTATATTCCCTTAATTCGTTTATCTGTTAATCTTTGTGAATCCAGTCCTTGTCTACAAAACTTTGGACAAACTCAAAATATTATTGTTATTTAAACAAGTTTCGGATTCGGCCGAAATTCGGTATCGGTTTCGGCTGCAAATCTAGCTTCGGTCGGTTTTTATAAATTAGAGGCTGTAAGTTTATTCGTATCAACGACGTCGCTGGTGTTAACTAAGAACTAACGAGGTTTCAATCAAATAAATGACATAATGGTTCTCTCTTAACATAACGAACGATAAAAGATCAGTTATGCCAGGAGTTGACAGAAATTGAACATAATTACAGAAGAACGACATATCCACCGTCATTACACATTACTCACGACCTGTGACGCATATCTTCACATAAGTTAGGAATGGACTTGTGTGATAATAATTTAACAAACATTCTTACACCTATTTAAAAGCTAATTATTATGCTTGCATTACTTACTGTACGATGTTTGATTAATGTACAACCATTAAGCCAGATAATACGAGTTGTGTTTTTAAAGCAACACATTTGCAATGACCATTGATAGAACTGTTTTTTTAAATATTTTTATTACGGACATAAAAAAATTCAATGTTTATATCGGCCATCAGACGGCATGAATTTTTTTCGCAAAACATACTATAAAAAATATAATATTTACACCAAAGTACAGTAGAACTCCGTTTGTACAAACTCCAGTCATCCGGATTGCCAAATATCCAGATCGTCATCAGGAAATAAAAAATAAAGGAGATGTTTTTTATTAGAGTTGAACTGTGCAATAAGGAAGTTCAGCAGCGGTTTTCTAATTTTTTTTTATTTGTTGACTAACTAATCAACTAAGCCAAAAAAGTTTGTACTTCTGAAATAACTCCGCGTGTTACGTCGGAGGTTCTCTTCCGCCTATTCTCGATCAGATCTGCCCATTGGTGCGTTGACGGTACGCAAACCGGAAATCTTCCATAACCCTCTTATCATTGATTGATTCATATGAACTAGTGACGTCGTTCAAAGTAGTTCGTCTGAATGAAGATTTTTTTTTTCGTACATTTTCAAGAAACTTTGCTTTGTAATTTAACGCTCTAATTTTTACCGCGCGCAAGAAAACATTTATTGTATCCAATTTCCCAAAGGGCTTAACTTTGCTGGACATGTTTAGGCAAGTTTGAATGTGATTCATATTCGATGTATTATTTCAAAAGCGATAAAAACTGGCACCCGTTAACGCGGGTTGTTGGAGGTTTACTGAATTCTTTATAAAAAAGGAAAAAAATACATGATACCAACCATAAAAAACGATTTGAACTAAAATATGTATTTTTTTTAAAACGACTGTTGAAGGCACCATTTGACCTTTATATTTAGAAAAATAACACAAAATTTGTGTCATTTAAAACACTTGTATTTCTTTTTAGAAACATTTTTTTTTAATTTGAAAACCACTGTACATAAGTTTAATCTAAATTCTAAAAGACCTAATCTGCCGGTCGAAAGGCAATATTTTAGCTACATTCAACTTTTAAGTATGTATTTTACAGGAATACCTTAGAAACTGATTGTTTTTATGTAATGTCCTCCCTTCATCCCCTCCCTCTTTATTTCACTATTTCTCCCACAACATAAAATGTTTTCATACCCTAATCAGTGCATGTAAGGGTTGCCTATTTAAATGCATGGCATGTTGGTTTTATATTTTTGTTTAGCAACTTTGGTGAAGGTGTATAGTGGGTTTTGCATGTTGGTTTCATTGGTGTCCTGACGAAACCGGCAGACATAGAAAAATCAATAAGTGGTTATATACAAATATTTAAGAACATTTATTAAAATGTTTGACCACAAAGTTCATAATTTAAATATAAATAAGATTAATTTTTATATTTGAAGCACTAACTTTGTCGTTATTCATTATAATAAAATAAATAAAACAACTTTGTTTTTAACCACTTTTTTTTTCTTCCGCCGATCAAATTACCACCCTTGTAAGAAAAAAAAGACTTGATTTATTGTGTCCACGTGTAGTATTTAGTTAACATAATAAAAATAAAATAGGAATTAATTCATTAGTTACGTAAACCTTGACGAAGAAGCTTCTTTGATTTGAAACCGGTCGGAGGATTTTTAAAAAAAATTAGTGGTTAAAAACAAAGATGTTTTATTTATTTTATTATTAAATAATAATATTCTTTTTTTTAATAGCGCGATTTTAAAAAATGGCGTTTCAAAAGGGCATGATTGTATGATTTTCTTACTTTTACAGGCGCAAAAGCAGATATAAAAAGAAAATAAAATTAACATTTTGGCATAACTTACTTTTCTAGTCAGTTGTATTTTTATATCTCTAGCAATTATTGCTTAAAAAATAACTATTATTTTTAACCGACATCATTTTGGTCATTCGTCTACCATCTAAGTTGCATTTCTGAGGAACGCAATTTTTAATTAATAAAATTCAATTAGAATGATTATGAAGTCGAGTTTCATTGCCACATTTATTTGTCTTCTGACGCATCGTCGTATAATTTCCATCTGTATAATATATCGTCGGTTTATTGAAATAAAACACTAAGTAAATTTGATCGAAACTAAGCTACTTATATTTACTTATTTTAAACTTTAAAAATACATGCACTTCGTCAGACTTATTGCTAAAAACAATATCTTTCAGCTTACCAAAAACAGGCTGGTCCAAAATCTTTTTTTTTATTTTTAATTAAATTATTACGCTTAATGACATAGAACAAATGGAAAAAGTCCCATGTGACCGAAATTTATTAATATTGTTCTATGACATGCCACAAAAAATCATATTCAAAAGGCATAATATGTAGTTTCATAATACTATAAAATATAACAATACAATTTTATAAGGCTCAAGATTTTAGAGAATTTTTTATTTTATTAACATATATGGCAAAAATGCCTTTTACAAAATTTATAATATAAACATATTTGGTTTAATTAACGCATATAATACTTTTTACCCAAGATTTAGAAACAAAAATTGAACCTAAAAATTATATAACACAATCATTTTTTTAAAAAAACATGAGAAGAGTAAAACTTCAATTACCCGGAATGATAAGTGCCAGTTGTTATCCCGATATGTAGAAATCCGGATAATTGTGTTATATTTAGACAAAGTTTTGAAGAAAAAAAAAACGCAAAATTTACTCTAAGATAATTTTTTATTGCTTTTGAAACAGTACAGCGAATTGGAATCACATTAAACACGCCTAGCAAAGTTAATTGCTTTGACGAAGTAACTCGTTCACCTTTTTTGTTTTTATTTCCTGAGACGATCCGGATATTTGGCAACCTGGATGACTGGAGTTCGGACAAACGGAGTTCTACTGTATTAGAAACTCCCTGGAGAAGGTTGCTGCGGTCGGCAGCACAAAGGGAAGAAGACGAGGCAGGTCTCCCATGCGCTGGTCGGACCAATAAAAACTGCAACAGGCTCTTCGTTTGTGGCAGCTCTTAGATAAGTGCGGTGCCGAGGCAAGCCGGAGGGCTGCGGTATCGAGAGTACGACACGATGGTCACCGGTCACGACCTCGGTCGAGTGGTATACCGACTAGGAAGATTATTAATTTGTTTTTCGTTAAAATCAAACGTACCGTAACGTATCGTATCGGTCCAGGGACGGTAAGGCACTCCATCGACATAACTGAAACCGTTTTAAACACCAAGAGCCTTCCTATCGGTTTCGCTCATATTTAGAAAACAGTGTTTTTGGTCGAATATGGAGTAAATTAATTTATTTTCAATTTCATAAACCGCGATTGTAGGAATAGTATTAAACCACCTTCAAAACAAATATTTCACATCGATGCTGCAAACAATAGAGCCCGGGACCTCAAGCATTGTAGGCAAATTCTCCAACCACTACACTAGGGGGCTGACTTAGCCTCACTTGATTTCCTTTTCCAGGATTTGTGCCTGAGAGTAGCCACCGATTAAAAAACACTCGTCCAGGGCTTTGGTTCCATTCTTTGGTCATCCGCCTGGACAAAGATAAAATTGGTTACGTCAATGTTCGGTGAGTTTTTGCGGTAAACGGACTATCATATTTATTATTAAATACGCAGTTACGCAGTCTGGCAAGAGAGGCGAGACATGCATCGCACGATTTCAGTACATAATATGACGTATTACCCGTCTTGTTTTAATAATTTCAACATCTGGCGACGAGGTAATATTACACCTGTCTCTAAACGTTTGTATTACATCATAAATATGCAGATATTGTAGAACAATAAGAACAATGTTAGTTACGCGATCGCCAAAGTACGCGGGGCGCGGGGGACAATGCCGGCGAACATAATGACTCTCGTGGGTATGGCAATTAACAAAACTTTAAAATGAAAATTTCGTTACGAGGTTAAAGTTTTGACTATGATTAGGAAGTTTACCGATTTATTGTCCTAATTACTAAATTTCCTGGTTGCTTTAGTAAACATCGAGTATTAACGGTTCGATAAGAGAATTTTTGTATATTAAAAAATAACCTATACTTATTTTTTAATATTGATATTCCCCTTCAAAGTAATCACCATCGGATTTACCTTATTTTTCTCTGGTTCAACCAAAAATTGGAATGTATCTTATGGTCTGGTGCATCTTATCGTTCAAAACATTTTTTTTCTACCATCGGATTTACCTATTTTTTTTCATTGGTTCAACCAAAAATTGGGATGTATCAGAACATATTTTTTTCTAAAAAACTGTTATGTGCCGTGTAAGGTGTTGAGGGGCACTTTGTAATGAGTAATTGAATCGCCCTCCAGTAGTCAATAAAAGGCAGCTTCGAAGATGGTATTGTTTTATTTAGTTCACTTTTGAAGAGAACAAGATGTGTCCAACTACACTCGTTGGGTTTACTGTACTTATAATTTAATAATATTCAAGTTTACATTTAATAATAAATTGTCGTAGTCACGACGTACTAAGTTAGGAATCTAATTTCAATGTGTCCTCCTGGAACCAATGTATTGGGTTATAAAGTGTACATTTTCAGTAAATGGAGGGGATTATAATAGGTTAATTTATGAAAGGTTCAGTTTGGAGCATCGCAAGGTGCATCTAAATAGTCAATCCTTAAAAAGACAATATTGTCCCTTGGGACATCCGCCCTTTGCAGGTGAGAGCATTAAGATAGGTAAATTATTAGACGCGTATAGACACTAGATATAAATCGTCAAATGAGTAGAGACTACGACTAATAAATAACCATTGGCTAAAATAAAATGTCAAGCCAAAGATCAAAAATAAAATAGTTACGATACCATATAAGTTATTAAGGTGTGGGAGATGGCAATTATCTAACAAGGGTTTAAGCTTGTTTTGAATATAACAAAAGGCAAAAGGTTGGCACTTAACAAAACCATAGATAAATTTTGGGATGCGTCTTATGGTCCGCAAAATACGGTAATACACCTATGCAAGCGTGTGTCTAATCCTCGAAACGTTTCTCGAACGAACTTTTTGGTGCGGACTCGAGTACCCTCAGCGATTCGATATTTATCTCCTCCATGGTCGCGAAACGTCATCCTTTCACAGTCCTCATCATCTTTAAGACCCGTAAAAAGTCGCAGGGGGCAAGTTCGGTGAATACGATGGCTGGTAATCAATGCGGTCAGCTTTTTTTCAAAAAGTCATAAACAAGCCGGGAGGCGTGAGCAAGGCGTCTGTCATTGTCGGAAACCAACTACACGTCCAAAATGGCTGAAAATTTAGATAAATTACAAACATATGCATCGAATCACGGAAAAAAGAGGCTCTTACAATATTGCGTGTTCAAATGAGGAACTTTAGCCCTACAGGAAATTGGATACAATAAATGTTTTCTTGCGCGCGATAAAAATTGGAACATTAAATTGTACAACAAAGTTTCCTGAAAAAGAACAAAAAAATATAAAAAATATTTTAATAAAAACGAAATACTTTGAATGACGTCACTAGTTCATATGAATCAACCAATGATAAGAAAGTAATTGAAGATTTCCGCTTTGCTTGCCGTCAATGGACCGGACCAATGGGCAGAACTGATCGAGAATAAGCGGAAAAGAACGAACGAACACGTGGAGTTATTTCAGAAACACGAAACCTAAAAAAAAAACTTAGCGCTGAAGTACAGAATCGACAAAAATAGATTAATTATCTTAATGTCTTATTATTTTATTTTAATTATTAATGGACAATTCTTGATGGAATTCTATTGTAATGATGTAAAAACTTATAAATTATTAATTACAAATACTTGGTACACTTCCATTTATTTATTTGACCAATTAGCGCTTTCACCCTCTAATGGGCATCTTCAGACTGGTGAATATTATACAGTGTAAGAATAATTGATATAAAACTAAATATTATCTTAAGTGTAGGTTCATTTAAAAATAAGTTTAAAAAGACACAATACGCAATGTTTCAATGGAACAGAGTGAGACAAATTATTGAAACATGTGTTGGCGGTGTACTTTAAGAGAGAATTCTATTCTATGAAAAACATTTATTGTTTTATTACAATATACATGGTCCAAATATTGCGTATTGGTATTTTTTAACTTATTTTTAAATGTACCTACACTTAAGATAATATTTAGTTATATATAAATTATTCTTACACTGTATAATATTCACCAGTCTAAAGATGCCCATTAGAGGGTGAAAGCGCTAATTGGTCAAATAAATACATATTTTTAAATTAATAACTTGTATGTAAATATAAGTTATTACATCATTAATGTCTTATTGTAAAATGGGTACAAATTTCAGAAGTTAGACATGAAAAACAGCGAATAAAGACTAAAAAGGGCATACATTATTACACCTATACAAATTACTTATATTTTGGAGCGGGTATACTCAATACCCACAAGTCATACTAATAAAAATTAGGAAAAGTACCCGGTTCTTACTAAATTAAGATTATTTTTAATAGTTTATATGTTATTTTATGATGAAAAATATTATGGTTATTATTAACTTAATTACATAATATTATCATGAGATAAACGGAAACTAAAAAAAAAACACAAATGTTGCTATTAATATGTCACAGTGGGTCAGTGTGACAGGTAAAGTGACAGTCGTAACTGTGAAATGCGTGATGCTTACTCAATCGATTCCTATAATCCTATAATCCAAAACGAGGCATAAGTCGTTCTAGGCCCTGATGTGTGGCCTACAATCTTATATTATACTGCTTCAGCTAATGCCATCGATAGGGGTGATTGATAATGAAGGATTGGAAAAGGAGGAAACTAGTTTTAAATAACAATAATATCGTAATTCAAATCACCTTTCCCACGTATTATGAAAGTGAAAATAGGTCTTCCATAACATATAATTATTAGCTACGCGTGATGCATTATGCATACTTGTGTTAGCGAGTGGAGTTATCTGGATAAGCTTGACATAATAGTAGAAAAGGCTATTAAGTTGCGGAGTTATTTCACAAGCTGGTATCGATGACTCTTAAATCCGAATATGGGCAGCAATTTAAAACAGATATTCGGCTATTAAACGACCCAAGGTTCCACTAAATTTAGAACGGGGTCAAGTTATGTCAAGTAGATGAATTGATATTGGCAGGCTGTAGGTACGATTCTTTAAAAGTCTTTAAATCTTCCAAATGTAAATTATATACAGTGAGAGGATACGTTAAATTAGCTCCATTTACCTATCCTCACATTTGACGTGTTCGTGGGACATCGTAAAATTGATTAAATACGTTCAAGGTATTAAAGGTATACAATTGCAGTCCTACCGTCCTAATTTTGCTCTGGATTTTTTTTAGTGAAAAATATTTTAGATAATGCGCAGGTTCCTAATGCTTCCATGTAGCATTTGTAGGTATTTTATAAAGGTTGTACTTATTATGTACTTCTGGATTATCCTCTTCCTGCGAATATATGCTAAGGCTATCGGATTACAGAGAGCTCTTTCGGGCACCCTTTCTCGTTCGGCGGCGATCTATTTTTCTCTGTATGCGGGCAGCGTCAAGAAAACCAATCGACTCGGGTGCGGTTTGGGTTTTGTAGATGTAAATGAATTAATTTGTAAAAAAAAACTGTTCCTAGTAGAAATAATAAATACCTAACTTCTTCGCGGTCTCAATAAGGGGATTGATTTGCAGCAAAACCTCGCGTCTTGTCCTCCACTGCTCTCTATTCTCTGCAGCTCTCTTCAGCTCAACATATGAGGCGCAGTTCAAATCTTCGCTCACTTGCTCCAAATACTCCCGCCTGGGGCGCCCTCTGAGGTTTGTCCCCTCAACCATTCCCTCTCGTATGCCATGCAGGAGACCCTCATGGCGCATAATGTGGCAGATCCATCGGGCTCGCCTCTCCGAGATGGTTTTGATTAGGTGCCTCCCTTCTTCGATTCTACTATGAGAATCTCGTCATTAGTGATGTGGTCTCTTTAGGAAAGGTCTTAATATTCTTCTGTAACTCCACATCTCGAAGACCTGTAGTCTTTTTTTTATCTCTTTCGGTAAGGCACATGTCTCACAACCGTACATCAATACGCTCCATACATATGTCTCGACGAGTTGATTGCGGAGTTTTAGGTTTATGTTATTTGACTCGAAAATCTTTGATTTTTGTTGAACGCGAGCCCCGCTCGGTCTATGCGCCAATCGACTTCTCTTTTTGTTCTACCATCCCAGGTGATCCTGCTTCCAAGGTACACAAACTCTTTCGCGTCGTTTATACATTTATCATCGATTTAGATTTCCACCTACGTACTGGTTAATACTGTTAATTTTAGTATTTTTACAAAGTTCTACATTTGACGATGTGGCCCGTTTAGGTAGCCAGCTTCCAATGAACATATTTTTTTATTATTTACTATCCATTTTGGTGTGTGGTGTATTGTTTTAAAAGATACACCAATGATTAAAACTTGTAAATTCATATTTTATATTTTTAAACGTTAGCAGCGGATTGATGGAATTATTTTGTGTTAATCTCAATTCATCCAAAAAAATCTTTAGACGGTGATTTATTTATTTATTTAAATCTTAAAATAGGGCACACATATCATACATATTGTTATGTGTGTTCTAATAATAACATTACAAATATATTTAATTTATAAATTGTTTATCACATATGTCTTGACCATTATTTTAAATTTTGATATGTTTTTTTCTTCATAAATATTTTTTTTCATTTCGTAATACTTTTTAATTGCTTTAAATAAAATTGAATTTTGTGACTTTGCCTTTTTCCTAAATGGAAGTCTAATTTTGTTCTTTTCTCTAGTATTGTGATTGTGTTCATGCTGGTTCCGATCAATTTTTTTCCAAAATTCTGTTTTTTTATTAGAGTTTATAATTTTATGAACAAATATCATTGTATTGTAAAATATTCTTTGTTTATATGTTAATAATTTCATTTCATTTACCATCGACTTTACCCTCGTATATCTGTTTTTTTTCAAAATGATTCTAAAGGCTTTATTTTGTAATACAGTTAGTTTATCTATGTTTTCTTTGTTTGATAAAAATAAAATGCTACTACAGTAGTTAACGTGTGGTTCAATAATTGCTTTGTAAATAGTTTTGCAGGAGTCCTTATCAATAAATCTTCTGATCCTTCCCAAAATTGATATTTTTTTTGCAATCTTATTTATTACCATCTTAGCGTTTTGGTGAAATGTAAGTTTTGAATCCAACATTACACCTAAATATTTAATTTCAGTGACTTCATTAAGTTTTTCATTTTCTATTACAATTGATGGTGTAATTTCTATTCTTTTGTTTCCTATATTCATATATTTAGTTTTGTTAACATTTAATTTTAATTTATTAATTTTTAGCCACAGTGATACACTATTAAGATCATGATTTAGTCTGTCTATTTATATACTGTTAATCAAAGCGGAATCAGGATATTTTTTTATATTTGTACATCTTAACAATACTACGCAATCTTCCTAAGATCGCATTACGAACGTTACCTTAAACTATTAATGACTGGTCAATTAACTAGACATCTACACTACCGGCAACTGGCAGAACATTGGCCCATTTCAAACGATCGAAAAATCCACACAGCGCGATAAAATTACATAGGGCGGTTATTTTTATTTATTTTTTTATTTAATAGCAGGCAAATACACTAACCAATGCACCACGATAACCAATCTCCACTCGGTTTCTTTTCGCAGGATTTTTACACGAGAGTAGCCACCAACTAAATAATAAAAATATTAAGAAATGCAATCAATCCACCCTGATTTTATCGTGTCGCGTGGGTGTGTACGATCGATGTGAAGTTGCCATTACATGCATGTATTCAGTATTATATGACGCTCGTCTGTGCTCGAGAATCCCTACTAAATCCCCGTACATGTCGTGTAGAATATTACAGATACACGAACGTGCACACGTATTACGTATCGAGACAAACAGAACGGCTGACATTGTGAAATAACCACTCGCTAGCTCTTGAGAGCTCCTTTGGCTAACCCGATCACTCGATACGCGTAGTAAGTGCTATGTTCCACTTGATCAATTGATCGAATTGAAACAGACCGAGTGACTTGAAAGGACAATGGCAGCGGCCGTACGAGGGCGCGACATGTGTACTTGGCTTTCCATACAAGTACACTTGTATATCGTCGATTATAGTGCAATATGTCGGAACCCACAAAAC
Organism: Micrasema longulum; assembly: GCF_059751315.1. Classification (NCBI taxonomy): domain Eukaryota; kingdom Metazoa; phylum Arthropoda; class Insecta; order Trichoptera; family Brachycentridae; genus Micrasema; species Micrasema longulum. Next base: position 257,707 of record NW_028277949.1, on the reverse strand, counting down.
ATACGAAAATGAGCTAACCCTTTATAAGACACATATTTTGTGTAGTTTTTATAGATAATAAACTTACTGCATTTGAAAAAAGTGAGTGGAAGACTGATCTACCGGTGTACGTTATTACGATACTCTTGTGACATAAGACTTCTTATCAATTATTGTACCGATTGTACCAATTGTTAGGGTACTAGAGATGGGCGTTTTGAATTTTTAAAATAAAAATAGCAATAACAGTTACCGTTTCACGAATTAAGCTCTTTCGTGAAGACGTTTGAAAAATAACAAGTTTTTTCCGTTGCTCAATTTTTGTTAATTAAGAAACAAAAAAATAGTGATTTCATATAACTTTTTTCAAAACGTCATTTTTTATTATTATTTAATGTATTTTGTAGGAACCTTATTTTATGGAATAACATTAATATTTATTAGCTTAAAACTTTTATTAAATGCAAATAGAGACCTTTAAATTCACAATATGACATTTTATTTACACCTATAATTATTTTTTCATTCGGATTTTAAGCGTATTACATGTACTTAATTATCAATTTAACATTTATGATAAATTACCCACGTTAAATTATCAATATTGTATATACAAGAAATTGTTAATTGGATGCGCGTGTATTGTTTATGGGAGCTAACACCAAAATTCAGACACTTAGTAAACTTGGCATTCTTTTTAATACAAACGGCAGGGTCGGCATTTTAAAGAAATTGTCTGCTTAAGTGTATTTAAATTTCGATAATATTGGGATCGATGAGTAAAAAACGTAAAAATTAATACCCTAGTAAAATTTATAGGGTTTCATTGAAATGCAGTTGTTTTTAAACAGTGTAGGCTCACAGTTTATTTAAAACGGTGAAGTTTTCCCGTTCTTTTAAAATGTATTAAAGGTAACAACTGGCTATGACACTGTTTCAGTTTAATTTGCTGCTCCGTTGTGGAAACACCTTCAGTTTTTGGTGTTATTTTAAAGCTGTAACGACTTCGTGCTGTTTAAAATTTCTGATTTAAAGATTCGGAGAAAGGGTGGACAAAGTCACAGCTCTGCGCGGTTGAGTGGAGACGGACCGGGGAGTTTTCATGCGTATATGTGTATGTACTTCTTCCTTGGGAGATTATAATACGACTAGGTTGGTATTAGGGATAAAGATTTTAAGTTAGGGCGAAGCTCGGTACGAAGTGCGGCGGGGCGTTGAACTTTTCGCGCTAAGAGAAATGTTTTTTTTATTTACTTCTGCGCTTGGTGATTTAATTTATTTTTGTGAAACTGTTTTAGGTGTTTCGGAAGGGTAACTGTTTTAAAACAGTAGTTAAATTCATTATGGCTTCATAAAAGTTTTGAGATTATTTTACAATCATAAATAACGTCGAGTAAAAGGGCCACGGTTGTCGGTGGCATAATATAATTAATACCTGTCGGTATAATCGTAAACTGCATTCTGCATTCATTTAAAAAGGCCATCAATAATGCGCATAGCAACTTCGTGATGTAGGCAGCTAGCAACTATCATAGAACCAAGTACTTATGCAGGTAGCCAATAATTGTAACAATAGAATTATGTGTATTTTCTTACACAAGTCGAAAGAATGATACCTATACGCCATAATAATACCATTTTCTTATGTACATATAGGCTAAGTAGCATTCTACCTACCGTTCAGGAATTCCGAATAAAAACAATAATAAACCTAAACACATATTATTTCTAATATGTGTTAAACAACTTATCAATTAAACATGTGTACATTGTCATTATTAGAGCACAAATAAGAATATGTTTATGTGTGGCCTACTTCAAGATTCAAAATAGAATAAAATAAATAAATAATATTATACACTATCCATATAGTTTTTGTATCTTTCGCTTTTGAAGTTTTTAAAATATTGCTTTTGATTTATAATAGATTTTCTTCTTAGATTTTTTAATTATGTTATAGGGGAAATAAAAAATCTGTTATTTTAATTCCAATATTCCTTTTATTGAAATATATATGATTTGGACTTTTTTCTGCAAAAACGTTCGATATGCTACTTTATCAGTGTAACTATAATTATGTACCTAAAATCATTCAAAATAAACTTACAAAAAAATTAGCAAATAGTAAAAAGATATTTTTTTAAATAAAATATTACAATTTCAATACTTTCATTAATTTTTATGAAATAAATTATTGCGTTCCTATGATTTACTAAAATATTACAATTTTGGGGGTCTTTTTAAATGAGTAGAAAATAGACCACGATTAGAAAATGGGAATCAAGTTAAGGTAGTGGGTCTGATCCGCGAGTCCGCAACACTAGCCACGGGAATACATACACCCCGGTTCATTACTAAATGAGCTTAAGTTTAGCTCCTAAATGTTTGACGTCAATATTTTTTATATTAATTCTACAGCGGCTGAACCACAAAATAGTAAATCCTATATCTATGGGGTAAACAGTGAAACCACCTTTAACATACCCAAAAAAGTATGGAAGAAGACCGAAATCCTTCAATCGGTTTCGCTTACACTTAGTTTTCATACAATATTTCGAATTTCTTACATTTTCAATTACATAAACCGTGATTTCAATTGAATTTAGCACTAAAATATGCATTGTCCTGAGAGTAGTTATCGAGTCAAAAGGGTTTTTTATTATATTTCCGATCTGTAGGTCTAATTATCTAGTTACCTTAATGATCCTTCTACACCACGAGCAGCCAGCGAGGAGGAGAACAGCCGTGACTACAGCGAGGGCCGCCAGTAGAGATGGTACCACAGTCCCCAGTTCAAGTCCCGGGGGCCCCTCCCCTAAAAACAACACACAACAGTATAAATATAAAATAATTGCATTATTGCAGACACGAAAATTGCAGACACGAAAAGTGGCTTGGGAAGATGTAGTTGAAATGATTTATACCTGCTAAGTTAATCCTTTTATTTTTGTGTATTTTTTTACAAATAAATGTTAATAAAAAGTATACAAATACTTTAAATCAACACTCATTTAAGTTAATGTACTGGTCCTTCTGAACTTCTGACGATTAATCATTATCGTCAGCAGAAATTTAAAAAGCCTCAAACAAGTGCAAAGTGTTAACGAAAGGGAAAATACATTTGAAATATTTCTTGTTTTTGTCAATAAATAAATATCAAATTTCTAACTTTGTCGGCCTCGCGGTGTAATGGTCAGCGCGTTTGCCTACCACGCAAGAGGTCACGGGTTCGATTCCCGACATGTTTGATATAAAATATTTATTTAAAAGGGTGTTTTCACACCAGAATATTACATAGTCCCTGGACTGGTACTTGAAGCGTAAGACTGATCACCTTCATGTGGCAAAATTGATCGAGATGTGCTGCGATTGGTGTACCAATCCGGTGCCCTATGCACCATTAGGTGCGGAAAGGGAATGATAATGATGAACTTTGTTCTAATACAGTAACAAAAAACGAAATATAATGATTTATTTTTAACTTTCTTTACCCCTCCCCCCTCCCTTGAACAATTTACCCATACAGCATTTCAAATTTCCGCGAATAAAGAGTCGGGAAAATAGAATAAATTGTAGGTGCACACATTCATGATACAGAATTACCCATAAAGCATTAGTTTGACCTTGCCCACATAAAGGAGTGGTACTTATATTCTAAAACCAGTTTCACAAATTCGCTGGATATAATAATTATGTACCTAGTACTTAAATAGCATTGAAAAAAAATAAAGGAGGAGATCGAATTGTAAATTTAACAATAATATTATACAATATATTATGTCGAATCCTTAATTTATGTGCAACGTCGTCCTTGATATTATTTCTGGTAAAAATATAGCTTAATTAACTGTTTCTGTTACTATTCTAGTTCGAACTATAATAAGTACTTATGGAGTATATTCATATAATAATTAAAATCTCCCCAGCAAAACCAAGTTTCAGAAAATGATTTAGAAAATTAATAGAGACAAGATTTAGGAAATGCCGGAATAATAAACGTTTTATGGTATTAACTCTTAAAAGACTGTGGTAAATAATCCTTTGCGCACGGTGATGTAACATCATGTTACCACTAGTAAAAGACGGAATATTATAAACTTTAGAAAGTTCAGACATTTGAAAAAAAAAAATAACATGGAAAAATTCTGTTTAATAATTCCTTTTCCATAATTTATGCGAATAAGCATATAATTTATCCCTGTTACAGCAAAATAAATTAAAAATCACAAATACGCCGCTCATGTTACGCGCGCGTCCCTTATCACTGTCATCAACCAACTGAAGACTGAATCTGTTTTAGACACCCGCTGCAGAACAGCGTCTCTATCTTCCTTGTTATGACTTCTATCTTCGTGCTCTCTCTTGTATAAGGTATCCGTATAGATGTGTTGCTGAATTAGCGGACATTCATTCTTCGCGTAGCAAGGATAAATATTTTTTGTATTAACATTTAGCACAGTTGTACAAATTTTACTTTCCAAATCGGGTTTGAAAACGTCCATTTGAAGATTACAAAAAATACGAATCCATTATTTTTAAAAATAAGAGAGATATATCAAGTCTTGTGTCCTATGTCGACTAATGTGACATCACAGCCACATACGAGTTAACAACTACACAAGACTGCACAAATTAAAGTTTTAAGTTTCTCTCTACACACTTAAGATTAGCATATTTGTTTCTGGCCGGATCCATAATAAGATACGGGATCACCGCCTGGGGACATTGTTGTGCAACAAACATTATGTACAAAATGCACTTGTCAAATTGATTGCACCAACTTATGTATATAACCAGAGACATAATACTACATTTATGTATAAAGAATGAAATGTTTTACCAGTTATGGGTATTTTATGGAGTAAAATTATTTTCCAACAGATGCTGAGCTCAATGTATAAAATAAATTTGGACTACAGTTATCTAACAAGATTTACATCTGTCGATGGTCTAGTTCTTTAAAAATAAATATGGGCAGGCTACGTTAGATTATATTGTTCCTAAAATATTTGATATGCTGCCACTTGACTTGAAAATATGTCTCAATAAAAATCAAAATATGTTTTTATTACGAAAGTGGTTAGACAGGCGCCGTAGCGCAGTCGGTTAGAAGGCTTACTGTGAAACTGGCGTCGCGGGTTCGATTCCCGCCAGTTACAAGAAAAAAATACAAGAAAGATATTTTTCTCAATTGGGCTGGGTGTTGTGGTGTATTTTTCATTACCTCCTTCCATATCTTAAGGCTCTGAATAGGGGCTTAGCGGGTTATTCCTTTTTTTTTTTTTCAAACTGACAGGTTGTTTCTATACTGATTTATTATTTATTGAATTTAAGAAACTCAATATTTTGATATTTCGTTAAATACATTTTTTTCTTTTGTCTTTTATTTACGTATTTCAGATCGTAATTTTAACAGATAATTTTAATTTAATATTTTTTGTAGATTTAAATTTACGTTTTTGATTTATTTTGTTTTATTTTACATCTTGCTTTGGTTGCATTTCTAGCACCCACTATTTTTTTTCTTCTTAAGTTTCAAAATCGGGATGTAAATGTTTATACCATTAATTCAAAGCATTAAAAAAATATATATTATAACATAATTTCATTATTTTATACGTGTACAATAATATGTATCTACTCTTTCATTTGAATCTTAATTCAAACTAATGTCTCCGAGCTGATGACAAACTTTTTAACAGTTTATCGAGACAGATATGTTTTGATATTTTATGTTTTTTAATAATATATTAATATTGTAATAACGAGTGTATTTTATTGAATAAATAATCTATAATAGAAATACAAAAAGAGTAGTTAAGAAACCGATTTAATTTAATTAGAAACATTGTGCTTTTAATTAATATGTCTGATTGTTCGATACATCATGCATTCAAATCAATATATAAATAAATATAAGATAACAAAAAAATAAATCAATATATTGACAGTCACATGTCAATATATTTATGAAAACTTGAAATAAGTATGTACATAAAAATATTTATGATTTTAAGAGGAACAGAGATTTTCAAAGGTTCAACACGAGAAATAAAGGTATGCTAGTTGGGCCCACTACTAGAATGCAAAATATTAATAGTTCTTTTGCCTAAAACTGCATACGATTCTACAACATGGGACCTCATGAAATTCAGGCTCAGCCAACAAAAAAAATAAAGATTTTGTCAAGCACAGGCTGTATGGAAAGAGCTACTATATAGTCGAAGAATATTTGCAGAACAAGACAGCTTGGAATGAGATTCGTGTTTATTGATTTTAGTTTGTTTATTTAAATTTATTTGTATGTTAGGTTTAATTTACTAATATAGCTATTGTATTATACAGTTATAATTTACTGGCGTTTATAAGTGATTCAATGAATCCTATTTAAAGAATATACTAAACTAAATTAATATGAATTACCCAAGAAAACATACACTACGATCCATTTCAGAAGAGTGTAAAAATCGACACGGCACGATAAATTAACATGGAGTGAATTGTTTTTTTTTTGTATTATGATTACTTTTTTTATAACTTAAACCCCTGAAATACCCTCTACAAACCGCATCAGATAATACTGATTTAGTTGTGGAACAGTAATCTGCTGCGTGTTGTATTGATGGAAGTTAGTTAAGATACTATATTTTTTTATAGTGAGCTTGACACGCAAATCTACACAAATTATAAAAAATCACTATCAAAAAGTTATTTCAAATTATTTGGTCAGTGAGGAAGTTCAGCCATACGGAAAATTGGATACAAAAATGATTTCTCACGCGCAGTAAAAATTAGAGTACGGCAACGTTTCTTGAAAATGTATGAAAAATATAAAAAATATTTGGATAAAAACGAACTACTTTGAATGACGTCACTAGTTCTTATGAATCAACCAATAATATGAGAGTTGTGATTAATTTCTGGTTTACGGTAAGTCAACTGACAAATCGGCAGATCTGACTGAGAAGAAGGCGAAGAGAACTTGAGACGTCCCACACGGAGTAATCTCAAAAATACAAAAAATATTAAAATCATAGCACTGATAATACGATACAAATATTTTTTTAATCGGTTTAGTTTATTAGTATATTAAAAAATAAATAAGAATAAAAAAAAAACACTGAACTTCCTCATTATTTGTTAACTTACAAAATTTAAGTAAGGGACATTTTTTAACATCAATAATTACGTTCTAAAGTTTGGTCTTCGAAGATATTTCTACTCATTGGTCAATAAGCATGAATTACTAAGGCATCGACAAGTTAAGTGATAGATTTTTTAAGAGCTATAAAAATAGTGAGATATAAAAAGTTTTGTCTGACCGGTCGATGACCGGCGCAGAGTGTGCACAAACATAACGGATATCAAATAATCACTATTCCTAATATTATGAACACTCCGAAAGTGCTTATCATCGGCAGACCGATCACTACTCCTTACCGCTGTACCCCGAATCAAAAATATTTTTACATTATAATTTGTTATTGTATATTTTAAATTTATCAAGATTAAGCGGTAGAAGAATTATAACCGACTTACTTAATTTATGTAAAATAATTAATTCTATGTTTGATACCCCTGCAATTTATCACTTATTAATTTTAATGTACCAAAAATGACAACTCGGCAAACCTACCAATACTGTGGCAACAATACTTCGACTTCATATGGTAAAAATGCAGTCATCAATAGACGTCACGCTATAGGCAATAAGTACCAAGACGTTGGTGACTCATTGCATGTTAAGTTTAGCACATATAGGACGGTCCTTCTCCTGCATTTCATGGGTAGGAGAAGCTAGTACCTAACAGTTCTAGATAACATTTTTTTTTTTATTATTCAGTATTCTTCAAAATTGTTTAAATTTCTTTCTTAATGTTTTTTTCTCTTTTTTTCCTTTCCTTTTCTTAATTTTATTTAAAGTACAAAATATTTCTCTTTATCAATTTTTTTTATCAGCATATATTTTTATGTATATTTATACTAGTTACCTAAGTAGTAGTTTTAATTACTCATACATATACATATATGGCGTATGTATAGCCTGTGAGCTCGCCAATACATGACAGATGACATTAACATAACCATAGAAAAACATAGCAGTTGAGCTCTCAGAAGTAAAGCAACGTGAATGCAGCAATGCTTGAACTACATGTCAATAATATTCTAATAATAAATAATATTATTTGGCCATACGGAACTTTAAAGCACACCTTGGTTTAATTACTAATAGTATTTTATCGGTTAGGTAGGTGTATTTAAAAAAATGTTGCGTACCTGAAAAAAGCACAAATAATTATGTTTTTGTAAATGATGTCAGTAGCGACACTCAGAGAGTGGCTTTGTGACGTTTTGACATTTTTTATAAGAAATTCATGGCGTAGCCGAAATACTGTTATAAAAACGAGGATGTTTTTGTTGATTGACGTTAGCAGGCGCTACCCAGGGACGACTTTGTGACGTGAGAAATTATTTAAAAAAAGAGATTCATGGCGTAGCCGAAATATTGTAATTAAAACGAGGATGTTTTTGTTGATTGACGTTAGCAGGCGCTACCCAGGGGCGACTTTGTGACGTGAGAAATTATTTTAAAAAAGAGATTTATGGCGTAGCCGAAATATTGTAATTAAAACGAGGATGTTTTTGTTGATTGACGTTAGCAGGCGCTACCCAGGGGCGACTTTGTGACGTGAGAAATTATTTAAAAAAAGAGATTTATGGCGTAGCCGAAATATTGTAATTAAAACGAGGATGTTTTTGTTGATTGACGTTAGCAGGCGCTACCCAGGGGCGACTTCATGACGTGATGAAATTATTAATTTAAATATTTTTTTTCATTTTACATAGCGTAGCCGAGATAAGAAATTGCGTGGTGTTTCGAAATTTAACCGTGTAGGTAGCCGCCTAGTTACAATATTATTTTTGTATTTGTATAACTCCTGTTTTATAATGTTTATGTATTTATCGCTATAAGAATTAAACTAAAGATAGTTTTTACTTTTAATCGCTATCCGTTTTTTAAATTATGTTTGTAACACTCAGTAATATTTATTTTTCAAGTATTCAATGTTATTTTTGCATTTTAATTAATATTGTTAATATAAAGCGTATTTTTATTTATTCGAATTTACTAGACTGTTTTTATTACAAAAAATAAAAATGCATATTTCTCTATGTATTTTTCTGTTATAAACAATCTATTAAAATAATATACATCAAATTTCCATTGTCTGTTGATTTTATTTGCAATCTTCTTTTTTTTCGATGGTTAAAACTCTAGGAAATTCAAAGACAATAAATTTTTTACTGTCATATATTGGCGAGCTCACACGCTATACATAGCCCACATATATATATATATATATATATATATTTATCGTTTAGTGTTTTTCAAAATTGTTTTAATTTTGTTATTAATATGCATTGCTTTCTTAGTTTTTTTTTTACAGGTTCAAAATATTTCTATGGCCAAATATTTTATTATTTATCAATATTTTTATAACTGGTAGTATAATTTATAAGCTGTGTTTGGTTTTTTTTTTCATATCGTAATTTGTAAATCACTGTTTTGCATTAATTTGTTTTGATTACTATTTTTTACTTTTAAATTCACTTACATGTATGTATTTTATTGTGCATGCAACTAATATATAAAAGGCACTAAGACCTCAAAATGTAACATGATTAGAATTAAAGTTGTCAGAAAAAGTGACGACATAACTTTGTAGTAACGTCAAAGGAGTTATTTATATTGACACACGAAAACTCATTTGTATCTGGCGTGTTAATTTATTTTTTTTAACAATGCTTGAAACATAAATCAACATTAATATATAAAATCAGCTTTAAAACTAAAAAAAACTAAACTAAACCTAATTATTAACGACGTTCTTACAAGGTTTCATTATTTTGCAAAAACGTTAGAGATGAGACAAATTAATCAATGTAAATTGATCGAATAAAAAAAATATTCATTTGACGTTGTTCATGAAAAAAGTATAAATGTCTCATTTTTTGGTGAATAATTGTGTTAAACACGCTATAATAGGTTTGTGTTTGCGTTTTTTATATCAATTTTCGGAAACAGAGTTTCATGATTGCATGAAATAACTGATAAAATCGATTTGATCAAGTGATCAGTAATTTCCCATCACTAATGAAATCGAATAAGTTTGACAGCTGTCATTGTAATCAAGCTATATTTTAAGGACTATAATTGCCGTTTGTTTCAATAAAATAAAATAAAAAACATTTTTAATTATTAGTTTATTTATTTGGCTTTTATACAAACATGCTTCGTGTCCAACAAAATAATAAAATTTCAAATAAAAAATCGTGTTTGTTAAAGTAAAACAAATAAAATGTAAGTGTGTGTGTGTAAACAATAAACATACTTTTTTGTTGTATTTTATGGAAAGGAAGAAGAAGAAATACTTGAACCGTCTATTAGGAGAAATATTTCTTCAAACGTGATTTACTTACACGTTATAATTATTAAGATTACACAAAGGAAATTCTTCGTCATTTTCCTTGATGTTCCTGCAATATTAACAAATAACAGAGAATGGTTACGAATTGGACTATTTTATTTATTTGTTTAGGCATCATTTAGGTCATAACATTTTAAGAATAATTGGAGACGAGGAACAAGAATCCCAACCGTCCATGCGCTCTGTAGCTGCAAGATGTGGTGGGATATTTATTTATTGTACAGCGCCCTTGAGGTGATTTTCACAAAAACGGCGCTATATAAATTATCCAAATATATATAAGAACTAACAAAATATTTTAATAACATTACATTTCAATCAAAATTTACCAGGGAACATATTTTTTCAAATTGATTTAAAATATTTCAAAGCTTTCTATTTTTTCCAGTAACTCATTGTACAATTTTAAACCCTTGTACAATGAGTTTTGAGACTCCGGGTTCCTCCTCATTGGTAATCTCATCTTTTTTATCTCTAATTTCATATGATTGGAATTGCTGGTTAAATTTGATAGAATATTATGTTTTATTTCATTTAACCCCTCGAAATAAAAATTGCAAAATTATATTTTATTTGTTGAAAGCAAATTTCTTTCTACATTTGAATATACAGGTTGTTCTTTAAACCCTGTCACATCCGAAACCACGATTATCAGAATAGGCAAGAAGATATATTAGCATATTTAAAAAAAATTTAGAACAATGATAAAAAAAATACATATATGTAGGTATATATTTTTTAAATGGTTGCTTACTTCTGCAGGGGAGAAGCGAGGGGGGCGTGGCCGCGCTGTCGGCGTTGTATCAGACCCCCCCTTGTTTCTCCCCTGCAGAAGTAAGCAACCATTTGCTTTTTTTGATATTTTATTTTTTTAAATTTTACTCATTCTAAAAAAATAATTAAATGTGCCAATATGTCTTCTTGCTCATAGTGATCATCGTGGTTTCGGATGTGACAGGGTTGAATGAACACCTGTATATACATTATTCTCGAGTATTATCCTCATTGCCTTATTACTGAATTGGAATGTTTTTGATTTCAATTTCTAATTTTCCCTTATGGAGATTTTCGCTTTTAAAAACCTGAATTTAATATTTAAATATGAACAAATAATAACTTTTCGATTTTTAAAAATATAATAAAGAATTGAAAGCAATGGTCTCAAATATATTTAAAATACATTTTAATTTAATCAATAATGATGGCATTGATAATACGTAAACACCTGTTATCATAATAATGGTTCATGGTAGATTATGATAAAAAGAGATATTATAAACTCTATTTATAATGAGTCATTAAATTAAAACGAAGATTTATTAATGAATTCATAGACTTGGGTCGAATTTAAACAGATTTTACATAATAATAAAACAAAAGTAAATATGCAAAGTTGGAATGAAAATAAAAGCAAACCAGGAAACATAATAACTAGTTTTTTGTGGCTGTTTAACAAAGCAGTACATGACAAAGCAATCCAAGTTTTGAGCGTGTCCAAATGTTTGTAGACAGGCTGGATTTCCTCCCTAGGGAGTAATTTAGATATTTTTTGCAACAGAGAGAAAAACAACAAATTTAAATAACTCCCTAAGGAGGAAATCCAGCCTGTCTACAAACCTCTGGACACACTCAAAACATTGTTGATTAAACTAACCCGGTATAAAGAGGTAAAAAAAAATTGTTTTTAGGCGTTGCTAGTAGGTGAATTGGTTCAGCCGGATGAATATTACGCACATGATAAAGGCTTCAGTTCTTTTACTTCACAAAAGTCAACGGGTGGAAGAGTTGAGGAAATGTGAATGTTTAAACATAAGCAGAACGGTGAATGTTACAGTCTGTAAAGTGGCCACTTAAACCAGCCAATAAACTATACCTCAATTATCATTTCAAAAACGTTTTTGTATTTTTTTCTAGTGATTTCTATGATACTATTAATTTGTATATTTGATTAAGTATGTATCCATAAATCTAAATTAGTACAATTTATATTTTAATATTTATACCTGATTTTTTTACACTGTCTTTTTTGGAATTAAACTATTTATACTTTGCTTTTCTAGATTGTTATTATACTGCATAACATGTTATTATAATATTATTAATTTTAAATATGTATTTAGTATTGTTAATTATTATGGTTTAACATGGGCACAGCCTAAAACGCCGTAATAATTTCATAAACATGTAAATGAGCGCAATTTTAAATGGATAAATAAATAAATGACAGGTCAAATGCCTAGACTTCCATATTCCCTTCTCAAAATGTTTTCCTCTCATTAGTAACAAATTTAAAACTAAATATTTGCATTCTTATGATTTATCTAGATATTTCAATTTTGAGGGGCATTTTCAACAAATTGTAAATAACCCATCATGAAAACATGGGAATCAAGTTGTGATAGAGCGGGGTTCGAACCTTGGACCTCTGATCCAAGAGCCCACGACACTAGCCACGAGACCACAACCAGAGTTATAATTTGTATTTAAAAATCTTTTAATTCTCGGTATGGGTGCCTGGGCCCCGATTACAATGGGAAGTTAACATTTATATTCAATTTTATCTACAAAGTAAAATTAAGTTTTCTGCATGAAAAGCAGAATACGCAAACAATATTATAAAGAGTCCTCCAATAGGGATGATACAATTTTAAATGGCTATAATGGCAACATTGCATTTTTTTTAAAATTCCTTATGCCATTTGTGTTCAGTGCCATTTAATCATGGAAAGATACACGCTCAACAACGTTTCGAAATTATTAAATTGTTTTATCAAAAATAATTAAGAAATTAAAAAATAATTCATGGACGACATTCTTCAGTTAATCGGCCCACTATTCGTCGTATTGTAGACAAATTTGAAAATGAATTTTCTTAACACGAGACAAGAGTACCAGTTACCAGTACGACAAAGAGATGCACGTCCACAAGAGAATATTGATGCAGTAGCAGCAAGTGTAAGAGATAATCCAAATTTATCAATTGAACGTCGTCTTTAAGAATTGAATCTTTCTCAAACAACATGGATAATTTTAAGAAAAGATTTGAGTTTACACCCTTACAAAATTCAATTGGTTCAAGAATTAAAGCCAGCAGACCACCACCAACGTCGTTTATTTGCTGATTTTGCTTTAGAACAAATCAATGCAGATCCGTTTTTACCGTTCATTGGTGTTAAGCGATGAAGCTCATTTTTGATTAAACGGTTATGTAAAAAAACAGAATTGCAGAATTCAGAGAAACGTGTTATTGGTGAAATAACACCAAATTTACGTGAAAAAGTGACGGAAAGTTGGGTTGACAGAATGCGGTGTGTACAGAGAAGTCGTGGTGCTCACATGAACGATATAATTTTTCATACTTAATGGCATAATGTAACCTTTCAAATAAATAAAAAATGTGTCTCACTGAATAATTTATGTGTTTTTTAAATTTTTAAATTGTATCGCTTTTAATGAAAGACCTTTTATTATAACAGTATTATTGTACATATGACTGAAAATTTCGATAAATATTTATTTAAAAAATACATAATAAATCAATAAAATACGTGTGCATAGGGCTCAGAGAAAAAATGCGCCTAGAATATGCCCTTGAGAAGTAAATCATTTGAGATTACTTACAAAGCCAATCAGACAGTTTAGTCATCACCATCCGGGATAAGTCACACGATTGTGCGTTGGTAGTTGGTATTGATACGAGGCAGTGCAGTTTTGTTTGCTCAGTGGCTATCGCCCACGTGTGTAGTTTGCACTGGGACTGTGGGCAGTCAGATGCACGGCGATGCTTGGCACCATAACCCAACAGCTCTCACTCTTATTCTTGTAGATGGGGGTCAGTGCTACATAAACTCCTGACTTCTTATTCCTATTATTGTAGAGGAACCCCACTTTGAAGAATAAACTAACGGCTCACTGCTTTACTTATTCTTGTGGATGGGAGTCAGTGCTACATAAACTCCTGACTTCTTATTCCTATTATTATAGAGGAACACCACTTTGAAGAATAAACTAACGGCTGACTGCTTTACTTATTCTTGTAGATTGGGGTCAGTGCTACATAAACTCCTGACTTCTTATTCCTATTATTATAGAGGAACCCCACTTTGAAGAATAAACTAACGGCTCACTGCTTTACTGCTCTCACTCTTATTCTTGTAGATGGGGGTCAGTGCTACATAAACTCCTGACTTCTTATTTTTGTAGTGGGTGCCAGTAAATTAGTTTTCGCTCTCTAAGCCTAGATCTATTAAATATCGGGCTATTGGGTAAGATAACTATTACTCTGGCGGCCTGGTGGTGTATTGTTCAGAGCGTTTGCCTACTATGCGAGAGGTTTCGGGTTCGATTCCCGACATGGTGGGTATGATTTTTTTCAATTTGAAGGGTGTTTTTACACTAGAATATTTCATAGTCTCTGGACTGGAAAAAGGCAAAAAAAAGTGTTATTAAGATTATTTAAGCTTTCATATTAATCCAAAAAACGTATTATTTATAAAGTATTATTGTGGCATTATTTTTCTTTTTCATTATTACATAGCTAAATATTAGCCACTTTGTGTTTATGTTAAATTATTCTCAGTTTTACTTTGTTATATTTATATTTACAACATAAGATTTTCTAACTTTAATTGTCATCTTTTATATATTATGTTTTTTTTTAAACTTTTTTGCAGTTTTTTTTTTATAAATTTTTTACTTAAACCAATTTGTTTAGTTTGAATTATTCTGTTGAATTATATAGTCATATTTCATATTATTTATTACTTAATGAATTGTTCACTGCTGTGATTATTTCTGTAAAACTTTTTATTTTAAAAGGTTCTTTGAACCGTTGATATATAAATAAATAAAAACGGGTTGCGTGAAAAAATTGATAATGCAACCCATTTTTAAGAAAATAAAATATATTTTTGTGGTGCTACCGGTCCTTAAGGATCTACGAACGATAATTCACTAAGGGTGAGGTTAATCACCAGGGCATTATGAGATATGTATTGATAAGCGATAATAAATCAACAGAGAGGGAAAAAGTTTTCGAGAAGAAATTTGGAAGTCTAGGCATTTACAGGGCTTATGACCTGTCATTGGCTGGTTTAAGTGGCCACTTTACACACTGTGTAACATTCACCATTCTGCCCATGTTTGAACATCCACATTTCCTCAACTCTTCCATCTGTTGACTTTTGTGAAGTGAAAGAGCTGAAACCTTTATCACGTGGGTGAGATTCATCCGGCTGAACCAAATCACCTACTAGGCAACGCCTGGAAACAATTTTCCAATTTTTATACTTCTTCTTTTACCAGGTAGTAATTCAACAATGTTTGATTATGTCCAAATGCTTGCAGACTGGCTGGATTTCCTCCCTAGGGAGTTGTTCATATTTAGATTTATTTCAACAGAGAGGGAAAAAGTTTTCGAGAAGAAATTTGGAAGTCTAGGCATTTACAGGGCTTATGACCTGTCATTGGCTGGTTTAAGTGGCCACTTTACACACTGTGTAACATTCACCATTCTGCCCATGTTTGAACATCCACATTTCCTCAACTCTTCCATCTGTTGACTTTTGTGAAGTGAAAGAGCTGAAACCTTTATCACGTGGGTGAGATTCATCCGGCTGAACCAAATCACCTACTAGGCAACGCCTGGAAACAATTTTCCAATTTTTATACTTCTTCTTTTACCAGGTAGTAATTCAACAATGTTTGATTATGTCCAAATGCTTGCAGACTGGCTGGATTTCCTCCCTAGGGAGTTGTTCATATTTAGATTTATTTCAACAGAGAGGGAAAAAGTTTTGGAAGAGTTGAGGAAATGTGGATGTTCAAACATGGGCAGAATGGTGAATGTTACACAGTGTGTAAAGTGGCCACTTAAACCAGCCAATGACAGGTCATAAGCCCTGTAAATGCCTAGACTTCCAAATTTCTTCTCGAAAACTTTTTCCCTCTCTGTTGAAATAAATCTAAATATGAACAACTCCCTAGGGAGGAAATCCAGCCAGTCTGCAAGCATTTGGACATAATCAAACATTGTTGATAATAAATCATATTATCAAAACACGAATGATTAAAGGCATTATACGGTGAAAGGAATGTCAATATCATAAGTCGAGTCACCCAATAAGGTAAGCTTGTGTGTCATGTTACGCGGCGAATACATTATCTAATATCAGCTGCTTCAAGAAGACGGCAGTTCATTCTGTTACGTCAGTGGTTCTGAACCTTTTTGAAGTCAGGGAGCAGTTTTGATCGTAAGGGAAATTCGCGGAACACACTAAAGATAACTATTATTAAAAATAAAACTGATTATTTTATTAGACAAGTAAAAAATTACATTAAATAAAAAAATACATAAATACTCCAATGAAACTTTTTACGGCGAAAATTATTTAATGTGACACCCGAGCTGGTCGGCTTTTACAAATTTCAGCGATATTGGGTCTAATATTTGATAAAGCTACTCTCAATTCTTCATCCAAATTGCTAAGTCTTACGCGTTTCTTCGTTTTAATATTGGTTAATGTCGAGAATCCTAGCTCACACAAATATGAGGTTGAAAACTGTAGTAAAATTTTAAGTGCCCTTGTGGAGAGAGCTGGGTATTCGTCTTGAACAAAAATCCAGAGTTATTTCTGAAAATTTTTTTTTAGAGTACGATCTGATGAGTAATTAATTGTTATTCTTCTGGATACGAAAATTCACAATTCGATATATCCCCTGGAAGTATCAATTGCCGCAAAGGGATTTCGATCTGAATCTTTCGATATTCGTTTAATAACAAATTTATCCATTGTAAGATACACACAAAAGATGATTTAATCACAGGGTCTGTCTATTAGCTACGTGTATAAACGCAATAACGCAAGGGGAATCCCCTGCGTGGAAGTCCTAGTAACTACTAACCGAGCAACGTTTTTCGATAGAGTACTTGACCGCTGGCGCTGTTGTGAGGTGAGCGCACACAACTTCACTTTGAAAGGGTGTCGACACATCTAGCCATTATATTTGCAACTCAAATCGCACAGTAAACGAGTCAACATTTAATTTTGGTTTTCATAATTTCGCGGAGCACCGGTTAAGAACCACTGTGGTAGACAATAAATTTCAACAAAGGTGGAAAATTCATTGAGAAGGTGCAAAATTATACTGACAAATTTATATTAAATACCATAATAGAAAAATGCTAGGTACAAGAGAATAAAGACAGTTTTTGCTACCATTCGTGTTATGAGGAACTTCAGCCCTACGAGAAAATTTATTTATTTATTCATATTTTTTCCATTATAAACTATAATTAATAATAAAAATAATGTGACCTCACTGTTACCCGTGCCGAGGACACTTCACAATATTTTTTTTAAATATTTTTACATTTGAGAATAAACAACGAAGACTAACTTAATAAACAGAGACAATTAGCAAAATGTTCGGACAGTTTTAAACA
Source organism: Micrasema longulum (assembly GCF_059751315.1). Lineage (NCBI taxonomy): Eukaryota > Metazoa > Arthropoda > Insecta > Trichoptera > Brachycentridae > Micrasema > Micrasema longulum. Next base: position 239,794 of record NW_028277949.1, on the reverse strand, counting down.
CTACGTATTTATGTTTATAATTAAATTATGTAAATCTATATTATTTATATTACAAAACGCACAATGAAAGAACAAAAACATAACATAAGCTATACATTTGTGGAGCAGTTGATTTAATATTGGTTTGGGCGAATAATACAATCCATTTTACTTTTACCAGCTCCACTATCCATTTTTTATAGCCTTTTTGAACATTTTCTCGTTACAAATTGTTTTAATAGATAGTAGAAGAAGGTTATAGATTTTAATTGAATAATACTCAAAATCCCTTTGTCCGAAAGTGGTATTAGTTTGTATTTGTTAAGTTGTTGGGTAAAAAAAAAATTATTTCTTGCGAGCGGTAAAAAATTAGAGCATTAAATAGTACGGCAAAGTTTCTTGAAAATGTACGAAAAAAATAATAAAAAATATTTTAATAAAAACGCACTACTTTGAAGGACGTCACTGGTTCATATAAACCAACCAATGATATGAGAGCTGTGAAGGATATCCGGTTTGCTTACCGTAAACGAACCGATCGGGAGAACTGAGAGAACAGAACATCTGACGTCACACGCGGAGTTATTTTATAAATACAAAACTTTAAAAATCATTGCGCATAGTCTATGAACAAATAAAAAAAAAGAATAAAAAACACTAAACATCCTCATGCACTATGGTCATACTTTCATTTCTTTCAAAAACCATCACATTCGATTTATCGACATTCATCAGCAAATCGCTTCCCTTGCCTACATCGTAGATCTTCGTTACCAAGAATTGCAGTTCCTCTTTGTTGTTAGCAAGAAGCACGGCATCGTCGGCATACAAAAGACAATTGACATTTAAATCACCCATTTTTGCTCCCATTCTTAACCCTTTCAATTCTTTCATGCAGTATTTGAGTGATTTGAAAAATAATGCGGGTTGGGGTGAGAACCCAATTACGTACGTAGATAACACAGATTGTTGTTTTGAGTGGGTACAGTTTGCCACCTGATGACTTGGGCGGTGCCCACATTCAAAGAAAAATTGGTCGTTGCCCAACGAGTAGAGCTGTTCAAAGAAGCATTCTGTAACCTGAGCCTCGATTATGAACGCTATCTTCACCCGCACATATCGAGACTATTTTTTAAAAACACGAAACGTACCGATACAGAAAATTTCACTTTGATACTCCGTTTGAATAAAATAACAAATCCGTTCAGTTTCGAGGTGCGGAAAATGGAATAACGAAACGTCAATTTCGTTTTTTTTAGTTAAGCATAAAAGGTCCGAAATGCAGTTGTCTTTTTGCATAGCATCGGGGAGGCATCTTCAAGGCAGTGACAGGAAAACAATGTTCAAATATGTACATATTTATCAAAATTCCCTGTCACCGCATATCCTCAGAATTTATGTGATTCGAAACACAAAGATAATTAATAAATACAATAATTGACATCAAACTTTCGATTGTGTTTATTTCATATATATACGAGTAATCTCAATCTAGCAATAGCAAACCATTGCCAGGTTCAGTTCGTTTAATAATTTTAAAAAAAGAGATGTAGACAATACTGATTGAAATCTAGCCGTATTTAATGAACACGAATTGAATTTACATTTACGATAAATGTAGTTAAATGTGTCATGTCGGTCGACCGGCACCAGTGCTGATCGAAGAGAGTCTAGATTTGCGTTTCCGTTTCGCCGCCCTTGGTACCTTGTTGAATTGGTAAATGTGGGCCTGGAATTTAACGTTACCAGTGTCCATTCTTTGTAACAACAAGTAAAAGCCGTTTACGTTTGGACAATACAATATTCTTTTGACCCAGGATTCGACCATTGTCCAAGTGTAAACAGAAATTTGTAGGACAAAATATTGTCCCGAGACATCGCCACAGAGATAGACGGGCAGGCTATCTCCGCAGAACAATGATTACTCCACCTTTGCGCGTGGCCAACGTGTCGCTCCCAAAAAAAAAATCTACCGAAAGGGGCGGCCTGCGGTTCGCGCCTGTCTCTCCATCAATGAACTGGAGCTCACGCACACCTTTCTGGAGTCGCTGCTCAACACCTGCCAGCAGTGGTACCAGGACAGGGATAAGGTATAAACACTTTATTTAAATGATGTACATGTTTTCAATCAATTAAGAATTGATTAGAATGTATTGATATAATATGTTTGTTTCTCTTAAAAATAACATTGAGTATAAGTTTGAATACAATAAAAAGGCTAATGGTGAAGAGCCAATTTTACCATTGAAAAAAAATCCTATGAACTTATTTTTGGTAGTACGAGAAAACAATCCTTTTTATTATTTAGTTCGTCCTTTGACAATTCCAATACATCTTGGTATAAAATGAATAATATTTTTCGTGAATTCGCTCGTAATAAACACCGCCGTGTATTAATTTTCGCAGCGCTCGCGAGTGAACTGCGGCCGAATTTTCGTTTTGTCCCAGCGTTCTGACCCGCGCGGTTGAAGCTGTTCACGAAGCTGGGACAAGACAATATTGTCATATCTATTGAATTGTCCACATGTAAACGGCCCTTTATGTAGGCATGTCAAAAGCAGACACAACCAAAGGACCTGTATGACAAGACGATATAACATGTTGAAGAAGCCAGGAATGCACGTCAGGATAGCCGCGTGCGGAGTTCAATTCTCTGTCTCCCTACAGAAAACGGCGTGAGTGATGACAGAAGAATTAGTGTTTTTTAAATTAAATTTATTTCACTTTAAAAATGAATATTTACTCGGACGTTTGATAGATACTGGCATAAAAATTACACGTTGCGTTCCAAAACATAAAATAATTAATTTTCAAATATGGAATTCTTTTTGCAAATGACAAACTTGGCTCGTCTTACCAACAGGGGTGCACTTTGTTCAAAAATCCAGTAAAAATAAATAAATTATAAGAAAGAAAGAATCTGACTGGGATCCATAAAAAGCGAACGCCAACATTCAAAAACAAACATTTTTTACACACAAAAAATAATATCATTCTCGTCGAATGCAACTGATAATGAATGATGAATAAAACATTTTTGCTCCTAACTTCTTTTTTACATATTTATTTATTTATTCATTCAAAATTACACTAGTTTAAATATTAATGAACTTATAAGGGCTTTTAAGGCTATGCTCGTGTCACGCCATAATAATTAACAATAAAAATACATAGTTATATTAATTAATGGCAATAGAATAACAATCTAGCAAAAAAGGCATAAGTAATAAATAATAAAATTCCAAAGAATACAATGCAAAAAAGATAATCAGAAATAATATGCCAAATAATAGTACGTACTAAATTGAATAAAACAAAAATACGTAATGAAAAAACATAACAATATCAAGATATATAAAAAGCAAATAAAAGTAAAAGTATGGAAGGAAAGCAGATTTGTAAATTTTTGCCAATTGCTAATCTCGAACTTTAAAAAAATTGACAACATCATCCCTATCGATGTGCAGCAACCAATTGCAATCATTTTTCATAATACATTGGCACTTGTGGAGTTCTTTATGGCTGCCGGAGGTTGATTTAAAAAAATCGGAGCCAGGAAGGTAAAGTTTCTTTGAGCTAGCTTCAAGTGAGTGGTTTGGCCAAGGTAATTAATCCTTCCCGCTGATCGCGTCTGTATATTTTGCTCCGACTTTATCTACAGATTTCCAGAACTTCACAAGTGCCTATTTAACAAATAGCTGCCGTGTTATAATATTATATTGAAGATTTTAATATCTACAAACACGCGCAGCACAAAGATCTACATTTCGCTGAAAACCGCACGTAAATCGGTTAAGGCATTTAGGAGGACGTCAGTGACATCACACGTGCAGAAGAATTATATATATAAAGATGTAAGTGCTTTACGAAATTTAATTGGACAACACATACGTTGATTTGCAGTTGTGGTATTTTAAAAATATACATTTATGCACCTAGATAGAATGAATTAAATAATAAAGTAAAAAGAAAGCATTAATGAAATAAAACAAAAATAATACAATACCCAAAATTTCAATTATATTTATTTAAGTAATACAAGTCAGAAAATAAAACGTAGATAATGATTTTGCAATACCAAGGTCAAGATTCAGATATTGTACGATGGTTGGTAACAGATTGTACTATTATAATATTAAAATAACACATTTGCAAGCATCATAATATATGTGCACTTGCAGATTCAAATACCTGTCATATTTATGTAGGTAAGCAATTATTTAAAAACGGTGACAATAATAATGAAAGACTCCTTAAGAAACGTATTATAACTGAGCATTGCTTATAAAGTGAGCATTTCTGATAAGAAAACGGAAAGTAAAATAATAATATCGATTGGTCCTATATGGCGCGAATCAAAACAGCCATTGCGGGCCGCTGAGAGAATGACATTATAATGAAGATCTTTGCGATGACTCACCTTCCGTGAGGGGGGTAACAGGAAAACAGTTGCATAACTCGAGGAACTGCAATCCCAGATAAATAATCCAGGCGATGATAGCCTCCATTATTTCACTTGTTTAACAAAAAAAACAGCCTTTTTGGAATCATGTTTTAGCACACCATTGCACACACAACGCTAAAAAACTGTAACAATTATAGAACTATTCTAATCACATTCCCACTAACACTTTAAAATTAACAATAAAACACTATTCACTATATTCTATCGGATTAATCGTTCCGTATCTATCTCATAATACATTAATTCACTGATTTATCAGATTTTGACGCAACATGACGTCACGACAACCCGACATCGCCATTCAACAAAAAAAGCAAAACATACCATAGAAATTGTCCCTAATATAGATGTTAATGTCAAATTCCTGAAAATGTTTTCATACAAATTGTCTATGGTACGATCCAACATCTGATTAGACAGTTCCTACTCACGCGGGGACGCGCCTTTTTTAAAAATAATAATATCGAGTCATTTACTCCTGACTTACTCCAAAGCTAAAGGGTCATTTACATGTGGATAATTCAACAAATATGACAATATTGTCACGTCCCAGCTAATACGAAAATTTGGCCGCAGTTCACACGTGAGCGCTGCAAAAATGAATACACAAATGCATTTATTATATTGGCAATAATTATAACGGTTTTGGGTAGTTTTACCCCTTGCGGATGATTTTTTTTAATGCAAACATATTTTTAATTAAAAAATGTTTTTTGATAAACCTTTTTTTATTTACAGGTTAAATTGTTTTTTTAGAGTATACTGAACACTGAAAAATGTTTTTATGCGAAATAGTCCATTTTCAAAAATAATGATGGTTACTTTCTTTTTACCTCAAACACGGTCGATATCAATAAAACCCATTTAGTGGCGTTTTTTAAAATTTATTTTTAATAGTTGCAAATTATTTGTAATTACCTTGCTTTTGTTTTATGCATGGTTTTATCGAATGTATTTGTCTTAAAGTTATATTCAGTTGACTTTGACTTTTTTCACCGTAGATAACAATAAAAGCAGAATCAGAATAAATAAAATAACACTTGAAACATTACATTAACAATTAATAAAAAAATAGTCGTAAAGGAGCTAAATACCACCATTAAATAACTTATACCAGCCTGCTTGATCGTCCCTGTTATGAATTGAACAGTCTCTCTTCGTGTATCATTACAGTTCAGAAGCTCAGCTATGTTATTTGTCGCAGCAATCTGAGTGTTTAGTTTGCATTCAAGCTCCCATATTGGCCTATCGAACACTGAGCAGTATATTAGAAGAAGTTCTACAGTCTGCTCAGTGATACCATCACATGAGCAGCAACCATGGTCTCACAGCCCAAAGCGATGCAGATATCGCCTCATGCATCCATGACCTGAGAGAGCCTGAGTTAGTTCATATGTAGGCGTTTCATGCTTCCAAAACGTTTTGGCCTCGTCTGTGCTTCTCAAAAATTGCTTGATCCACTTATTGGCAGTTTCTTCTTCATATATTTTTCCCCACTCATTGGATTTATCGTTTGAAAAGGACCACCTTACATGGCTTATTGGGATTTCATCAAAGTTCGCCTCACTTTTTCGACCGTAGCAGCCTTAGCTAGTTCATCTGCTCTCTCATTTCCGATTTTCCCAGCATGAACTCTAACACAACAGAATAAAACATATATGCCTCGTGTACTGAGAGCATAGTGAAGTTTTTGAATGTTGCTTATGATGGCATTCGTGGAGTAAACAGATTTGAGCGCGAGCAGCCCAGACCAATGAATTGTGAAAATTTGCGGGAATAGTTATTTTTTTTTGTATCCATAATATTGCACTTTCAATACCAACCAGCTCTGCCTGGAAGACTGAACACTCATTTCCAAGCTTTAGTTTTCACTGGTCTATATCTTCGTGTTCTTTGTAGACAACGAAGGCCGCTCCAACATGTCCATTCAGTTGCTGCCATCAGTGTAGACATGGATAAAGCCAGTTTGAGTTGATGATAGCGTATTTGTATTTTCCTCTAGAATCACTTGTATTAGCGGGATGTGGTAGTGAGCGATATTCAACTCAGCGCTGACATATATGGTCATTTGGAAATATTTTGCTTACTCCACTACGTTTCGTTTCATTCAAAGATACGATTTCAGCAATTTTGAGATCTATGGGCTCAAGATCTGCAATTGTCATTTAGTGGCGTTGATTTCATGAAATTTTCTCAGTTTTATGAATATTAGGTATCTGCGGGATATTGAGCTACTATCCAGTATCCGGCCGGATACCGGAAATCTGGTTCATCTCTAATAAATATCTTATCAGTGCACATATATATATGAATGCATGTATATGTGTCGTTACGAATGTGTATCCACTTAGTGTATACTTTATGAATGCATTAGTATGCCAACAACACGGAATTTCTACGAGGCAAGTTAACAGGCATAGGTTGTTCCTGGTTGTTTCGCTATAAGCTGTCATTGTATTCCGTCAATTTATGTACTTTGTGTGATTAATTATGAATAACATGCATTTTCAAGTTAAAAATTTGATCAAAGGACCTGAAAAATAAGAATGGTCGTATAACCTAAAAAAAAAGACTCAATAATTTCAAAACGCTTGTTTATTTTTAATTGATTATTGTTCCCAAAGAAATTGAATATGTTTGATTATTAATAATGTATGCATAATATCATATGATGTTAAAATAAAATAATTTTGTGAGTAAGGAAATTGTTCTAAGCCAAAGAAAAAAATAAACTTTTGGTCAATTTTATTTCAGCAAGGAATTACTCTAAATGGATAAACTTTCTAGATATTTCTCGAGAGTTTTGAGCGCCACTTTATTTCTGAAGACGTTCATTTTAGCGCCGACTTTTTTTTTCAGCAATTCAGGGTGAATTCTCGACAATTCTATCAAAGCACCTGGAAATAAAATAAAAAAGTGAAATGATTACTATTTTCAATTAATGTTAGAGGAGTGCTAAAGACTAAAATATCTAATGGCAGATGTTGGAATGAGTGAATATGACTTCGCAAAAAACATAATTTAAGGGTTAAATGTCATATCTTTATAATAATTTGTAAATTGTCACAATATACACCTCTTTACTTTAAAATGCGTAGTATTATAAAGTATTACAAAGGGTGGATTGCGGAAACTATAGAACTATCAGCTTTTTGAGCGCTGTTGGAAAGATTTATGGCAGAATACTGATTGAGAGAGTAAGAAAAGTGACTAAAGATAGAGTGTGGGATATTCAAAGTAGATTTATGAATGGAAGAGGATGTATGGATAAAATATTTGCTCTGCAAAATATGACAGAAAAGTTTCTGGCTAAATACCGGAAACTTTTCTGCGCATTTTTCGATCTGCAAAAGGCATTTGATAGAGTTGACAGAGAGAAATTGTGGAAGGTTTTATCGGAGTATGGAGTGAATGGTAACCTGACAAGGGATATTGCGTCTCTGTTCAAGGACAGCACAGCATGGTGAAGGTGATTGGGTCATTCAAATCATGGTTTAACATTTCTAAAGGAGTCAAACAGGGATGTGTAATGTCACCATGGTTGTTCAACATATACATCGATAACTGTATAAAAGAACTGAAAGATTTAAGAATGGGAGAAAAAATGCGTGGTATAACTGTTAACTGTCTTCTGTATGCGGATGATGTCGTGCTTCTTGCTAGCAGCAAAGAAGACCTGCAATACTTGGTAACAAAAGTCTACGATGTCTGCAAGAAAAGCAATTTGCTTATGAATGTTGATAAATCGAAAGTGATGGTTTTTGAAAGGGACGAAAATATAACTAAATGTGAGATCATTGTGAACGGAGATATTCTGAATCAGGTAGAAGAATTTGTGTATCTGGGAGGTATGTTTACTAGGGATGGAAAGACCGAGAAAGATATTGAAAGGAGGGTGAGTGCCGGGAGCAGGTTGAATGGTGCACTGAAATCTACTTTGGCAAACAAATGTTTATTGCAGGAGGCTGAACTAGCAGTTCACAATGGAGTTCTAGTGCCAACTCTAATGTATGGGAGCAAAGTATGGAATTGGAAAAATGATGATGAAAGTAGGTTAAATGCTGTCGAAATGCGATCCCTCAGGTGAATGTGTGGTAAAATGATGTATGATAGGTGCAGAAATGTCAAGATCCGTGAACTGTGTAAGGCTGAGATATGCATTATCGGCAGAATCAAGAAAGGGGTGTTGCGTTAGTTTGGACATGTAGAGCAAATGGACAACGAAAGAACGGTTAGAAGAATCTACGATGCGAATGTTGATGGATGCAGAAAACGAGGAAGACCGAGAAAGACAGGCACGATCAAGCCCATTAAATACTTGAAGATGGACATGTCAAAAGTAGGAATAATCGGCATGTGCATGAGAAGATATATGAATGTAGAGGAAGCGAGATCTGTATGCAAAGATAGAGTGATATGGCATTCTATCCTCTCTGCCTACCCCTAGGGAGAAACGGCGTGATGGTTTGTTTGTTTTTAAAGTCTGGAAAAATGGCAGGTATGAAAAACTTACCTAATATCAAGGATTGGAATGCTTCATCTGAATCATCCAAATGTATGAGCATACTGCCGTAGACCGCTTCCAAGTGAGCGCTGAATGTTCCGATGTCATAAGGCAGGGGTCGGGACACAAACAGGACTTGGAGAGTCTGAACGGAAGCTCGGCGGACCTTCTGGTTGCTATCGTCAAGGCACTTCATGACAACTGTTAGACACAAAATAGGAAGAATATATTGAGAACCAATGTAAAATAAATAAAAATGACAAGTTTGTCGTAGGCACGGGACATCCCAGTGAGGACACGCCATTCTTTTTTATGTATTGTATTAAATAAAAAATATATACATACATTATATTTATTTACATATTTACAATTTTTTTGTTTACATTTGTTACATTTTTTATTACATAATATTTATCACTTTATTTATTTATGAAAATGAAAAATTCCAGATAGGCATGTCCCGCGCGTGGGTATACTAAATCGACAATACATTATGAAATCTATGGTGTAGATGCATTTATAAATACATAAAAAAAACATGTAAAATAAAAATTGAAAGTTACTTTCTGGATTTAAAAAAAAATACGAGTAAGTGGAAAATATGAAATAAAAAAATAGATGTAGAGTAAAAATTATTGAAATAAAGTTAGATAATTTAACTAAGAATAAATACGAAAGCAAATAAGAAGTTTACCTGGAAAAGAAAACATTGACATTTATATTTTTGACCCAGTTTATAAATGAATTATTAGAAGAAGAGAGGGTTAAATGATTATTTTTCGTTGTCTTTAAAGTAGGAGTTATACAGTTAAGGGGCAAGGACATTTGCATTATTAGCAAACGTAGTGCGCAGACATAATATATAAAGTAGTGGCTGCAGAAGTTGTGAATGTGTCATCCTCACAAACACACAAGCAAACTATCACGTCGATCTCCGCAAGGGTAGGCTGTGAGGATAGAACACCATTTCATTATATCTTTATCTACAGATCTCGCTTCCTCTACGTTCATATATTTTCTCATGCATCCGCGCCGATTATTCCGACTTGACATGTCCATCTTCAAGTATTTGTCGGATTTGGTCATGCTATGTCTTTCCCGGTCGTCCTCGATTTCTGTATCCATCAACATTCGCATCGTAAATCTTTTAAGCCATTCTTTCGTTGACCATTCGCCCTACACATCCAAACCAACGCAGTACTCCTTTCTTGATTTTGTTAATAATGCTCATCTCAACCTTACATAATGTACGGATCTTGACATTTGTGCACCTATTGTACATAGTTTTACCACACATTTGCCGCAGATATTGCATTTCAACAACATTCATCATACTTTCGTGCTTGGTTTTCCAATTCCACACTTTGCTCCCATACATAAGAGTCAGCACCAGAACTCCATTGTGAACTGCTTATTATGAATTATTTGTATAAATTATTTGCCAAGGTTATTTTAAGTGCACCGTTCACTCTTTTCTAGACACTGACCCTCCTTTCAATGTCTTTCCATTCCTAGTAAACATACTTCCCAGATATGGAAATTCCTCTACCTGTTTCAGTATAACCTCATTCACATTTATATATATGTACTTTTAAAAAATAAAAAATTGGTATGCAGTCACACAAAAAAGTAATAAGTATGTATATACAAAATATATATATTTAAGTGCAGTAGTAGTAATACTAATAAAAAAACAATATTTAAATACATGTCAACGCGGTAAACTTGAATTAAAATAAAATATTATAATACAGTTCATGAGTACCAGGATATGTTTTGTGCAAGTGGTCATGAGTCAGACAGTCTTTCTTTTTTCCCATTTTGGCTATGTAATAAATGGCTCTTAAAGCATAAAGCATCGTCACTTTAGAATTGTCACTAACAAGTCCTATAAGAAGCGGCAATAATTTCTCAATATATGGCTCCAAGCTTTCTTTGGTAAGGAAAAATTCTAATGTCTGGAAAAGAGAATAAGTAAAATGTTAAAAAATATATTAAAATAGAGAAAAGTGAAAAATGCTTTAAAAAACAATATTTTATCAAACATTCAAGTATCTAATAATCTTAATGTACCACCACATAATATTTAAATGGTAGAATTGGCTCTGGCTGGAATAAAATCTATAATATTAATAGTCATATATTATTATTATATACAAGCAGAAAGAACTTCAAAGTAACTGTATTTTTTTTATCCGACTAGATTAAGGAGAATATTTAATGCAAGGCAATGAAAATGATTATTTAAAAAAAAACCATTTCATATATTAAAACGGACTACATAATACGATGTAACAAGTATTTGCAAAGGCAATAAGTAAATTGCTGTAAACTTGGCAAGGAGAAATGAGAAGTTATGTTTATGCGCTGAAAAATTGTTAACGAAAGTGAATAAAATTGTAAATATGTACTACAAACCAATTTATTATTCATATACGCCCAGGTGGCTCTTATGATACACAGTTCAAATATACATAAAGTATAATCATATATCAACAGTTATAAAACAAATAATAATAATTTTATTTTATTAATTTTTCACGCCCATAAGGCTTTTGCATACATGGAAGTTATATAAAACATGAGTATATAAAAAACATAAAATTTAAAAAATACAATATAAAGCAATAAAAGATAGAACTGTGTTTAGAAGTAAAGTTGGTATAAAAAAAGAAGACGAGTATATAAACAACATAAATTGAAGTAATTGTAAACAAAGGGATTGAAGAGAAAGGAAAACACACATTATAAATGTGGAGAATTGAGGTTATGATATTGAACAGTAATTTTGGGCAATCTATTAGAGTGCAGGCCACCTTGTGCCTTAGAGTTAAATCAGTAACTGTCCTACTGGTGGAGAGCAATGGTAACCTTCCTCAGGCGCCAAAGTTTAGTAGCAAATTTAATGTATGGGTTCACCCTTTTTTAACTAAATCTAGCGTAAAAACTTCCGCTGAGCTTCTAAGTTGAGAAAGTTGCAGCTGTACAAAGGACTCCATACTGACGATGCATATTCCAGTTGTGATCACACCAGAACACAATGCAGGGATTTGATTGAAATAATGCGGCTAAAACGAGCTGTATTATGGATAATGAAGCCCAGCATCTGCATAGCCTTTTTGGCAATTGTCATTTTATAAGGCTCATTTTTAATATAACGATAATAACAGAAGCTTTTAGAGTATTTTGTGTAAATGTATTAGTTTGACATATAAAATAAATAAATACTTTTCCAATAAATATTTCTTAAATCATATTTTTCTAATAGCTTAATTTGAGTTTACTATCAATCAAGAGAGAAGAAGTTTCTTTACCACAAAACTAGCATTTTTTTCAAAGCTAAAGTCGTTAGTTTCTTGGCCGAAAAAATTATCGTCTTGTAATACGGCACACAGACAACATACTGCAGCTGTACGTATGGCTTCTTCTGTCTTCCCTGCCTTCCAAACTAAATTTGGGACAATTATATCTAAAAACAACCAAATAAAGAAAATATGTAAAACAAGAGTAACAAATAAAAGGCCAGAATTAGTATTTGCTCATATTCAGTTGAATTGTTATATATCTTAGAAAATTGACATAAAAACCCTCTAATTTAAACAATAAAACAGATTTAAGTTGTTGGTCTACTTTGAAATGCGTTGCTTTTATACATCTTCAAGTAAAAATAGGTCCAGTAATTAATTATCAAGTCTCAAAAATAAATGTTGTCAATTATCAACATCAATATAATATCACAATTATTATTTACAGCTATTTTCTATCATTTTCTATAATACATATGTACATTTTCACAGACTTATTGAGAGAGTATAAAAGAAAATAAATAAAATGGTACCTTCCACAACAATGGTCAAAAATTTCAACATGTGTTCACTTGAGCTCAGTTGAAAGGTAACCGATTTACTAAGGAGAACGGAAGAAAGGTTTGTGAATAGTCTGAGTTTTACTTCGGGATCAATTTCTTTGGAATTAAGTGCTTCAACTAACAGTGGAGATATTATGTGAAGGTTCAAACCTAAAGCGGGACCTAAAACAAATTGAGAATGATTTTGCTAAAGAGTACAAACAAATGAATGTTAAATGCACAATATTATAAGTTAATATGTAATACACTTTTTTATTCAATCAAAAATAAATACCACAGGTTTGAAAACAGCATTATACGCATTACAATAATTGTTGCATATGGTGTATTTATTTAATAAGAAAATAAAGTGTTTTTTTTTTTACCTGTATGTATCAATACCGTATCCAAAATGCATTTTTCTGGCGTAGATTGGATCCACATGTTGGCATCATTGTTTATGCTTCCTAATATATTCGATATATATTTATAGAACAAATCATTCACATGTTTTCCACATTTAATAGTGCTTCTCAGTTCTTCCAGTAAACCTAAAGATAGTGAAACAATGAGCAATTAATATATTATCTATTAATATATAAAATGATAGTTTTACAATAAATATTACTGAAAGTTTGATAGTATGTATCAATAATTCATAACTAAGTATTTTTAATGTTTCTTTGTTAGTACTAAAAATATTTTTTTTATATCTTACACAGAGCTTTATGTTCAATCTCCGTTTCCGACGGCATGGAATAAACGGTAAAAATTATATTAAATAATTCTTGACCCACATAGTAGCAATCTTCTGCACAAACATGTAAAAAACTTTCACAAGCATTCAACAAGTTTAACTGGTATTTTTGCTAAAAAAAAAATGAGAAGGGATTATACAATTTATAGAATAAAATAAAATAGTCGTACTTTAAAATTGAATTGACGGTATAATTTACCTTTCTGCCTCTACAGATGTCTGGGCACGCGAGTTTCCTCGTGATTTTTTTAAGGTAAACATCTTTAAGTATCTCAGACTTTGTTCCCTTGATTATATTAGCTAGAACTCCTAAACAAGGTTCACTGCCTATTTCTGTTTTCAAAAGTTTCCACCATATTTTAGGCTCCACAAAGTATCCGAGAAGTTCAGATGCACGATAAATCTATTCAAATAAGTCATATTTAAAGATAACAATTTTGCACAAGAGAAGAAGTACTAGCATAGAGGGTAGAGAGCCAAGTACGACACATGTATCCAAACATTCATGTTATATCTTTAACATGCTCTTCAATAATACTAAAATTTGATAAGACCATTTTAAGGTTTTCATTTATTTTATAATAACAAATCTTTTTTTGCCATCCTATTCTAATATCACCATTCTACGTACATGTATTTGTTTTACCGCGCTATAATCCCATCGTCTGCAAGACCACACCATACTAGTGAACCTTTCTAAATATAATACAGATTGGAGCGGAAAGAGCGCCCCGATTCGGGAGGTCAATAAAAATCAAACTAATGTACATTCAGGAAAAAAAATATTTGTGTATTTTATATAGTATACTACAGTTTTGAGTTAGGCGGGTTAGGAAATATTACATCCGACAAGTGGCAGCCTTTATTGTTGGTACACCAATTCAGAATCTCCTAGGAGTTTTCAATTGCTCTGCGGGTCATGCCTGCCAGTATAGCGGCGACTTTACGAGTCGCCACCATCAGATTCCCTATTGTTCTAGGACAATTTTTAAGGATATCTGAATTTTCTTAACATTCAGAGCCGATAGCCCTAGAGTGATTTTGCGCTGACCTACGATTAGCTTGCAAAATGGAATATCTCACTGTATCTTACTATTCCTTTTGCCGGGCGAAGGTGGCCAGGAGATCTTTTTAATATACAACATGTTTCCCTGAAGTTCGTCATCCATCTGTAAGTTGTTTTTTTTATATCTGGAATGGGGTTACGTCGAACAAGTTTAAAATGGACACGAAATACTCGCCGCGTAGCGATCAGCAAAATGCTATTTTTAATAAACTCTTCCAAAAACAAAACCACGGTGCTCATCTGACCAAACCATGGTGTTAATTGAAGACTATATAACCCCACCTTTTAAATGACACCCTCCCCACTCCTCTAATCCCAATATATATATATATCTTTCTGCCCTATTCGGTGTAATCGTACCAGATTTGCATTTTCTTTGGGTTTCATCATTCATAACCTTGTCATATTATGTTGATTCCCAGAGAGATTGCATTTCAATCATAGTAATTTTGTTTTTGTCTTTCCTCTGGAAGTTTCATGTTACTTTTACTAATTGTAATTAGAAGACTTATATGTGTACGTACCTCGGATACAACTTTGCATTCCGTATCCCGAGCTCCAACTAAGAGGCAATGGACTGTTGCAGCTGAATGTTGTAAAATGGATTGTTCAGCGCACAGCACCAACCAAGATAAAAGCTGAGCAGACCGTAACTTACTGTCAATTTGCCAACCACCTAATTCTAAAACAATATTTATTTGATATCATAATATGTATCATCATTTCCTTATATATATATATATATATTATTATACATCTCAAAGAGAATGCAAAATGTTATACCAAATGCAGTTTATCTGCTTATTTATTGCAAAAAGTAAAGATTATCAGTCTTACGCTTTAGATACCAGTTCAGGGACTATACTATATCGTACCAAAAAAACAATATTTAAAATTAATGTTTTATGTTAACCTTTATGGGAATCAAACCATAGATTTTAAACATGATGAACTATAAATTTTATGGACAATTAACAAACAATTGCGTATTGCAAGATGATTTAAATAGATATTATGTTATTAAAGTGAGTGTAAATATTAGTTTAAATAATAACTGTAATATAAGCTAACTTAAGAACTAAAAAAAATAAATCAACAATAACATTTTATATATTATACTGCATATTGAACACAGTAAGCCTAAAAAGGCATGCAAACAATATAGATACTTGGTCAAAAATTCATAGTTCATAGTTACCTCTAGTTATTGCCGGGATAATTTTGCCAATATTTCTTTCCACAAGAGTTCTACACCCTAAATTAGGACGGTTTGCTGCAATAAAAGAAAAAAAAAACATTAATTTCACATACATAATTCAAAATTATACATCAGCTTGCCCCCCACATACCGCACACCGCATCTGAGGACATAAGTCTCCTTGGGGGTGCTCACATACACTGAAAAATTGCTCGCTGCCTGACGAGAAAAGCTGCCCAAAGGAGCTCTTTGTAATCTGGTAGCCTTGGCATCTTTGATCTAAAAGAAGGTAATCCAGAAGTATATTATGTACACTTTATTGGATTGTGGAAAAGAGACTGGTATTAAATTGATTGGACATGATCAATTCGCCGAAATTATTGCAAAACTTTTTGAAAGCCTAGAAATTCTTTTTGGAAGTCACCAGATCTGTACATCCGAAAGGACCTATAACAGGGTCACGGAGAGTAGCGAAAAGCTTCACTCGGTGTTCGTAGAGAGGGGGTAAGGGACAAGACTACAGGATGTGTTCAGAAGATTGATTAGGATATTCACAGCAAAGGGGAAACAACAATACTAAAAACAAATAAAATTTAATGAAATTTACCATGACCTGATAAAAATTGGGCAGTCCAGTGATTTGGGATAACCCAAGAAACGCTGACAGATTGAGAAAAAAAAAAGGTGATTACTCTCCCTGGAGGGGAAGATTCCCATCGAGATTGCCAAGTATCAAGAAGAGCATTTAAAGACAAAAAAAATGTCTGGTTGAGATATTCCTTCAGTTGAGAGTAGACAGACGTAGGCAATAACGGAGGTATGCTTTCTTTATAAGTGGAAATTTGCGGATCGTCGCTGGACTTCCAGATCCAAAGGTGACAAGGCTATTAGAACCGGGAGTGCTTCCGTTGAGCATGTCCTATATGCTCTAGCAAGAGCCAGGAGAGGTTTCCTTTGTCCACTTAAAATAATTTGCCTAAAATATTGCAATTCACATCACAAGTCAAGTAAAAATAATAGTGTAGAACCTAAACGTCAAGGTATTATGTATTATTTATCAAAAAAAGATTGAAAGATATGTATACCGAGAGAAATATGAAATTTTAGACACGAACTAATTTTTCCACGCACTTAAACTTGACTTACTTTCTTTAGGATAATGTTCTGGAAACTGTCGCATAAAATCCATTTGCGGTTTTAAATCCTCTTCATATTCAATCATAAACTTCTTCCCAACTTTATCCCAAACTTCTGCAGTTTCAAGTCGAATGTCTTCAATTACATCACTTAAACTGAAAAGTAAGATTGGTGAAATGGCATTTTAAACATAAATAAAAGCGCTTGACTTATTTATTACTGTTTTAATATTAACTAGCGACATGGTTTTGTTGTTACTAATCGGGCGAGGTCGGCAAGACTAGGAAATATAATAAACATTATGCTACAAAAAGAGAAGATTTTATGATTAACTAAAAATGGCTGAAAAGTAATATAATTTTGTAAAACGTTCTTTGAACTGTAAATAATGAAACAAATAAACAGGTTACTACACTACAATTGAATTTTAACTTATAAATAAATAACATAATTTTCATACCCTGTTAACAATAGTGGAATCATCCTATGCCAGTAGGAACAGCGATCTTTGTGGTGCAACATCCATTCTCCGACTTCTCTTATTACTTGTAGTCTAACACTTGGAATCTCATCAAACAGTTTCTCTGCCATCGGTGTGATGGAATCCTCAAAACATTTATGGTTTCCATTTGAAACGACTGCACCTGTAAATTGAAAAATTATATTAATGTTCAGTGTAACAGTTTAACTTTCAGTGGTAGAATGAAAACCGTACAAAAAAAACAATGTATTACAAAATTATTTTAATTTTCAAGTAGAAAGAATAAGTACTTGGGCGGACTTTTTGCTAAAAGCAATATCTTCCAGCCAACCAATAAACAGACTGGTTAAAAGAAGAGTTGGTCAAAAATTTGTACTAAAAAACAATATATATATCAAAACAGACATACACAAAAAAACTTAATTTATTAAAAATAACAGCTGTTTTTTTAATGGGGAGACAAGGCTTGCACATGTTAACTGAAATAAAAGTACATTATTTATTTTATTTATTAATGATTTATTTATTAATGATTACATTATGTTATGCATATTAAAAGGATGAGGAATGCGGAATTAGGTGATGAGTTTGGAAAAGAAAGAAAGACAAATCAAGGAAATAAAATTAATAAAAATATATATTTACAAAAACAGTAAAATTAAGGGAGGTCAGGATTCTAAGGATATATGGTAATGTTTCAGGCATTTCTTGAAGATGGCTAGAGAAGGTGCTTTTTTGTATGAAGAGGTAACTCATTCCAAAGTCTGGCACCTAGAGCAGAAAAGGAATAGCTGGAAAATGATGTGCTATGTCGAGGAATGGAAAGTGTTCTCTCCCGAGAAGAGCGAAGCAAAAGACCATGATCAGAAAGGTAAATGAAATTCTCAGTAAGATATTCTGAAGAACACTATAAAGAAGTGAGAGAGGTTGAAAGTTTATGCGCTGATAAAAACGAAACCACTTGAGTTCAGAGCGAAAGGATGATACATGGTCATACTTTTTGAGATTAAAAATAAAGCGGATATTTCGATTCTTGGATTCTGCAAACGTTCCAGACGATCTATGAGTTCCGTATTGGCGTCAAGATAGCAAATATTAGCATCGCACAGAGAAGACGGTAGAATAGATTGGGACAGATTTTTTTTGGTTGTGGTTGGAAGAAAATTCTCAAGACTTTTCAGCGAATGGAGGGTGCGATAAAACTTCTTCCCAACCTCAGTAATCTGTTCTTGCCAGGATAGGTGTTGGTCCATAATAATGCTGAGATTTTTTACTGTTTTTGTGAAAGGAATTCCATTCTGGTCGATTGCCAAGGTAAGATTACAAAGATTGAAAAAATAATTACTATACCTCATAAAATAAAAAGGTATGCGAATGCAATATGTATGCTTTATATTTGTGTATTTAATTGTATTTTTACATTTAATGTACACTTAATTTTTTTTCTTTTCTTCTCTTTTGGGCTATAACTGTTTTTTTTTTTTATTTCTTCAATATAGTTTTTTTTTATTTATAGGAAAAATATTCGTAAACCATGTTTGCCGCAACAAATCGGTTTCTTAGAACAGGCATTTGCCCATATAGGAACCGATTGCAACATTAGGCGTATTAATATTTCCGGCTTGCCGACCCTTCATATACTGAGCCTACTCCTAGTACTAGCAGAATTTTGCCAGAGTGTTTTTTGTGCCATTTTGTAACATTGTATGTATAAACTAATAAATAAATAATAATAATAATAATAATAATAATACTGCCTAAACAATATAATAAAATAACACATCTACTAATGAACAAATAAGATGAAATAATATTTGCATGCTTATTAACATTGCGGTGGAATGTAATAATTTAAAAGTCTAATAAAACAGAAGACAAAAATGTCATTTAATAAAAATTTGGAGGTATAAAATAAATTAAACACGTAATAAAACAATATAAAAATTAATCTGTAAAAACTATACATATATACAAAAACCAACACCTGTTTTTATCTACAACTCAGTTGGTTTCTATCTATAAATAAATAAAATTATTTTAGTCGAAAGGAATAAATATTGATAAAATTTAATGAATTATTATTTTGGAAAGAGTTTTACAATTTACTCATGAAATATACAAATCATGGTTCACTGAGATTATATTATTATGTGTCAGTTTTTACATAAAGATTTCACTCAATGTTCATTGTTGTTATTTTAAACATTTTGCCACTGTTAACATAATAAATATAATATGTTTAATGTTACTAAAAAATTGCTCGAAAAGGTGTTTAAAAAAAACATGTTTTTTGCTTAGAACACGGAGGTTTAATAAAATTATCTTTGTACTTATATAAATAATATGCAATGAATGCATCACACATTACTTACCATCAAGTTTATGGCTGAATTGGCCTATAGTAATATTAAACACAATTTTGAATAATGAATACAAATAAGAAAACATAAACATCTTCTGATTTCAGTATTAGTGTTTTTATGCATTTAATTTTAATTTCTGAAAATTAAATCACCGTGTTTCACCGAGAAACACAAATATAGAACTGTAACACAAGTACATTTATGTGTCTACTAACTTACTAATACCAACTACCAACTGCAAACTGTCAAGTCAACAAATAATGTTACTGGAAATATTTCAACTACCTACTTGCATTCCAGGCAGATAAATTACATGTAGGTAATTTATTTTAACTTAATACGAGTAGGCTAATAAAGAATTTTGAAATTTCAGACGGCAATATCCCAGCACAAGAATAAGGAATGTGAAGAGTATTTGTACTTTGTAAAACGATATGTGTATGTGATATAAGTTACATAAGTACTATGTTGGTTTGGCAAGATAAACATGACACGAAAACCATTGTTTGTGATGAAGAAGTTTAGTCTGTCAAAACATTTTTACTGGACTTATTTACTGATTTCCCTTCTCAGGATTCAGATTCAGCCACCGAGTCAAACACACTTCTCCAGGAACTATGTCGGATTTCATTTTTTTCTTGACAAAATTTTGTAGAGGGTTGAAGTCAATAAAAAAAATACACATTAAAAGAAATTATATACACATATTTATGTTGTAGTATTTTTTATTGAAATTAGTTTTAATAGAATCTAGAATCCTTAAAATTTATTAATAAATTAACCACTGATGTAATTGTAGACGAAGAACTAAAACTTGAAAAAAGAAATAGTAAACATGGACACAATACGAGAATATCAGAACAATATCATATACAAAATTCTAAAAGGAGACAAGGACAATCGAGACTAATAAACCAGGGACTGAAATTATACAATAGACTACCAAACAAAACAAAACGAAACTCAGGATTTCAAAAATATTATCATTAACAATACAATGAGAATTTTAAAAAGAAAAAGTATTTTGTTAAATGAAAGTAATCTGTAAGGGTTAATAAATAAATAAATTTCAAACATATATTTTAAAAAAAACACCTCTTAACAGTTTATAACAAAGCCACAGAATTCTAAACGGTTATAAGTTCAAAAAAATATATGGGGTGGGTGAACAGAAATATGTTATTCTTCTTAATGTTCAACTACCAATACGGACCTAGGAAAATTGATTGGTAATTCATATGAACATAATTATATTTATATATCTGACACTCCGGAACATGGATATAAACCAGTGGAGTGGCCACATCCACAAAAAAGTAATATGTAATTTGCAAAATATTTTAATAAATAATTATGTAAAATGTTCGAGTGTTTCTCGTTGTTATTTTAATTCGATAAGTAAATTAATTCTCTTACCAATACATTGAACAGCTGTGACTCTTACACGTTGATGCTGATGTGAGAAATTACTTATTACGGGCTTCACAAAGCTCTCACACTGCATGTGAAAATCAATTCTGATTGCGTTAGACAACAAAATTATTGTTTTGCAAGTCTCCACCTTGACTTTGGAATACACATCTGTAGCGGTCTTGACCAAAATATTTGTGAAATCGTTGAAGAATGCAGTGAGATATTTGGTGGTGTTGTACTTTAAAATTATGTTTTTAACCAGAATTACGAGTTTAAGTCTTAATTCTTCGGATCCCTCGATGATTTCCGCCATACCAATTCTTTTAGCAATAACAGGAATTATATAAGTCAGATAATAATCGTTGAGAGGAAGGTATTCAATAAATTGGGAAATAATATCAACTGACAAATCCCTACAAACTTCTGTTTTATCTGAAAAACATCTCAGTATGCAAGTATAAATCAAGGGAAATATTCTGACAAGTTCCGATGCATCAGTACTTCTTATGTCGTCCAATTCCTTGAGGATTTTTTCTAGAACTCTTTTTCGATCGGTCTTCACATCACTTTTCAAATCGTCCAAACATTGAGTGAGGTTAATTCTTTCTTCAAAGGTTAAGACTGCATCCCCTTCGATAGCCATTTTGAGAACAAAAATATTTGATGAGCTAGTTAAAACTTAATAACTGAGATGTATCCTAAGGTACGGTAAAAGTAAATCACGCCCGCAACCGAGACGCCATTTGTTGTAAATAAACAAACGTCATTGTATTTCTGTTGTCATGGAATTTTATTCATAGATTTATAGACATGACGTTGTCTAGCCAATTCTAGTTTTTTTTATATTGTTATTTGGCTATAATTCATCAAATTTATACAGCCATTAAAATAATGAATCGAAGGGTATGCTATTTTTTATGGCTAATCTAATTATTGTAATTACCGATGAAACTAGTCGAATGAAAGTAGTCGACTACATTCGATGGGTAAATGTAGTCGAATGAATTCACTCAGAATACTGGGTAGCCTCCTCCCAAGCCAAGGGTAAACATCTTTTCCAACTTAAACTAAATGTAACAGAAAAGCCTTGGTTTTCCAAAGTGATTCTGAACAAGTTTGAGACATCCTCTATATGCAGAATGCGCATTGGGCACTGCTGCAATGGTTCTCACCTGTTCAGAATCCATGTCCGGGACTCTACCATTTGCGAATGTCAGCTAGATGAGGAAGATATAAACCATATTTTTTTGGATGCCCCATTAATGATTGTTGTCCTGATTTCCTATCCGACCTCTCTGATATTAATATTCCATTCCCTATTCATATTCCAACTCTCCTGCCCCCACCGAATAAACGTGTATTTAAAATTCTATGTAAATATCTAGTTGTAAATGGTGTAAAGCTGTAAATATGTTTTATTATTATATATATGTATATATTATATTAAATACTAACATACCAACTTGCGCATTCAGAATTACTTTGGAAAACCAAGGCTTTTCTATTACATTTGGCTTCAGTTGGAAAAGATGTCTACTCTTGGCTTGGGAGGAGGCTACCCAATATTTTTGCCATGTGCAAAGTTGCTTCTCCTTCGTCATAACAAGGAGATCATCACCTAGTGGTAGTAAATTACTATAGGCAGGATCCCCGGAGTGGACCGCCTCCTTTGCTAACGCGTCCACGTTTTCGTTCCCGGGAATACCACAATGGCTAGGGATCCAGGAAATAACAATAGTTTTATTGGATGCCTCTGATAAAGAAAGAAGAAATCGAGTTTCCACGCAGAGCTCATTCCTCGGGATAAGAGGATGGAGGGGATTTGATTTTTTGTAAAGCACTCAAGGAATCCGACAGAATAAGGAACTTGCTATATTGTGAGCTTAAGGCGTACTTGACAGCTTATCGGATTGCGATACATTCTACGGTAAATACAGATGCATTCTTGTGCAATTTGTACAATCTTTGAAAGTTGCTGTCTTCACAATATATAGCCGCACCCGTATGGGTTGGCAAATCTGACCGAGATCCATCAGTGTAGATAATTTTCCAACCTATCCACCTTGACGACCGAATACGGTTGAATGTACACCGGGGCTGTAGGTGGCTTTCGACTCCGAATGTGAGTTCAATACTTGGGGCATAAATATAAACTTTAAATAGAAAACGATAAATGGGAAGAAGGTCTTTAAGATTAATGCTAGATTCGAAAGATGTGTATAAATGAAAACTGTTGACTAGTAAAGGGGGTGGTTTATGAAACCAAAAAGATGAGGATGTCACGCAGTCAGAGAGAAACGGTACCTTTTTGAGGAGCAGGTTGTTTTTTTGGACAGAGAATTTTAGAAGAAATCTATCCGCCAAGTATTGTCTTCTTATACTTTGGTTTTATTTAACTTTTTGTACATAATGTTATTTGTACATAGGCGGGCTTATTGCCAAATGGCAATTTCTTTCAACCAACCAATAAAATAAAAGTTTTATTTTTATAATTCAAGTTACAGAACATATTCAATAGAATAAAAAGATTAAGAAGCTAAAGATACTCGTATATAAAAATAGAAATAAACGTATTTGTTTATAAATTACTTTAAATAGAAACTATTACTCAATGGGAAAAAGGAAAAAAAGAGGAAAGAGGAAAAAGGAAACGAGGAGAGATTAAGGAAGAGAAAAGAGATGTTTCTTCAGACGTGATTTAAACAGAGATAATGTAGTAACATCTTTGATGGTGGATGGGAGATGATTCCTCAGTCGAGCCGCATGGACACTATATGAGTTAGAGATGAAAGAGGAATTGTGGATGGGTATTAAGAGAGTACCTTGAGAATTAGAACGAAGAGGTAAACCATGAACTGATAAGCGTTGAAATTTTTTCACGCAGGTATATAGGAGCGTTAGGACTATGAAGTACATTGAACAGAAGTGAGAGAGAGTGATAGTCTCTCCGCTGTCTAATTTTGAGCCATTTCAGTTGCCTACGATAATCAGAAATGTGGTCATATTTCCTAAGACCAAAAATGTACCTTATGCATGTATTCTGAAGTCGTTCAAGTTTATCGAGTTGCTCACAGCTTAAATTAGTCATGGAAACATCAGCGTACTCTAGAATGGGTAGTAGTAATGCTTGTACAAGGGCGCATTTAGTATTAATGGGTAAGAATTTTTGCAACCTTCTAAGTGAGTGTAGACTGAAAAATATTTTGCGGCTTAATTCATTAGTATGAGCTCGCCAGCAGAGATGTTCATCCATTTGTACTCCTAGATTTTTTACAGATTTCCTGTATTGAATATTGGTACCATTGACAATAAGATAATTAATTGAAGGTACGTCTAGCTTACTAAGCAATAAGTATTTGACTACCCGCAAACATAATTTGTGTTTTAGATGGGTTTATTAGTAAACCATGCTCTTTTGTCCACGTTGACACGCAATTTAGTGTATTAGACATTGATTCTATTGCTTTGCTGGTGTTTTCAGGTCTGTAATGAAGATATAATTGTAAATCATCTGCATAGAGATAATATGAACAATTGAGACAATCTGCAATCGGATTAATAAACAGGGAAAATAGTAATGGTGATAAAACTCCACCTTGAGGTACTCCAGCGGCAATATCAACCCACTCCGATTGATGATCTGGTGTTTTGATGAACTGTTGTCTAGCTCGTAAATACCATCCGAACCATTTTATAACCGGCTGTGTCATGTTTAGTGTTTTAAACCTAGCCAACAAAAGATCGAAATCCACAGAGTTGAAAGAGTTGCTGAAGTCATACCGAGTGGGGATCACAAGCTTCTACTAGTAAAGCGTTAATTGGAGATGACTTCATGGCTCCAACAACTAGTCTCTAACTTTGGGATTGGATCCGGCCAAGTCTTTGGAGATTCTTTTTTAAACATGGTTCTAAAAGGAACGAGGCATAATCGAGATGACTCCGGATATACGCAGTATAAAAAGTCTCTGTATAAAAGGGTGGCTCCCCTACCATACTCGCGAGACTGCTCTTAACGTATTCAATCCGGCTTGACATTTGTTTACTATATGATTTATGTATGAGTTCCATGTAAGATGAGTGTCCAGAATTACTCCTAAGAACTTAATCCAGGACGTAAAAGGTACTATCTCATCTCCGTGTTGAATTTTTATGGTTGGGATTTTTCGCTGTCTACAGAAGGTTATGGCATTACTTTTACCAGTCGACAGATCCAAACCATGTTCTATTAACCAATCCCTGATGTTTCTAGATTCTTTGGGTCCTTCCCATGTGCATACATGAAGAAGTCGTCCGCGTACTGAAGCAAACTTGTCTCTGAGGGAACAACTCCACTGATGTCATGCGTATAGATATTGAAGAGAATCGGGCTCAGGACAGAACCCTGAGGTAGTCCCTTGCTCAACTCTCTCTCCACCACAGCATGGCCGCAAACATTGATTTCTACCTTTCTGGAGAGAATCAAATTTCTTATACAGGAAGTGAGCTTTTGCGGGATTCCAATTCGTAGCATTTTAGCTTCTAAAATATGCATAATAACATTGTCATATGCACCACTTATGTCCAGACAGACACCTATTAAGAATTCTTTCTTAGTAAGAGCGGCTCTTATATCAGATGTCAGAACCGGCACGCTTTCAATAGATCTCTTTCTTTTCCTGAATCCAAATTGAGACTCGGGGAGAGTTTTCAAGCTCTCCACAAAGCAGTCCAAGCGTTGTCTCACCATATGTTCCACCACTTTCAACAGTGCAGAGGAGAGGGCTATAAAGTGGTAGGAAGACCCAAAATGTGGTTCTTTGTTGGGTTTAAGGATAGGGATAATGGATTGGGTTTTTCATGAAGGGGGGATGTTACCTGATTCAAAGATTATGTTGATCAATGATAGGATGTAGAAGAGGGTAGGATCACTGTTTTGTTGGATAAAAATATACAGTATACCGTCAATCCCTGGAGCTGAGTTTGTGAGCCGGGTCAGAATAGTCTTCAGTTCATCTAAACTGAAGCTATGATCTAACCAGCTTCTATTTGTAAACTGGTACCAATAGGGAGACTCATTCCAGTTATTTATGGTCTGCGGGTTTAGCTTGCTGGCGAACTCCTCAACCCACCCTAGGGACTCAGAACGTCTCACTGGTGGAGTGAAGAAAGAAAAGAGTATCATGCTCCAAACAGTTGATATCGGCACGTCTCGTGATAAAGAGCAACAGAAGTTTTTCCATCCTTGTCGTTTCTTGTCTCTAAAAAGGCGTTTTGTTTTAGATTAAACCTGTTTAAAACTCAACAGGTTTTCTCAACATGTTTAAGGAGTAAACTTTGGCTTGCCTTTTTCTTTTCAAAACTGCCTCCGCACATTCGCTATCCCACCATGGGGCAGGAGGGGTTTTACTTCTATTGCCTTTCTTCTTTACAGGGACATGTTTGTCTGCTGTTTCGACGATGCATGATGATAATGTTTCATAGCACTTCACTACATTCTATTTCGTCGGGGTGGGCAGTTCGTTCACTTTGAGTTCAATGTCGTCAGAGAAGTATCTCCATTTAGCTCTTTCTGTAATGTATCTCGGACTTCGCCATCCCCCAGGGGATAGGCGACTTTGGCAATATCTATGTCTGGATATGAGGTTGACTACTATAGGGTAATGATCACTACCAATAGTGTCTTCCTTAATTGACCATTGCACTGATGGTGCCATTGCAGCGCTGGAGATGGTCAGATCCACTGCACTGGGTCGCTGATTTGAAAGCTGAAGGCGCATCTTGGAGCCATCATTAAGGACACACATATTCAGATCATCCAAGAGATCAAAAATATCTCGTCTCAACCTGTCGCATGTCGGAGCACCCCACAGGGCACAGTAAGCATTAAAGTCACCAAGGATAAGGAACGGAGGGGTCAATTTTTGGAACAAAGATAAAAGTATCGATTTTAAGGGTTTTTTGGTAGGGGATATATACATGGAAAGAATGGTCAAGTCATTAACCTTTGCAACTGTCACTTGGAAATGACAGCCATCAGTCTTGACATTGATCGGGATAAAGGGAAGGAAGTTTTTGATGAGGAGGGCAGAGCCACCCTTCCCATCCTCATGATCATCTCGCAGACAGTGGAATCCCCGGAATCTAATAGTAGATCCCGGGACCATCTTCGTCTCCGAAATGGCCGCAATTGAGATAGATTCTTCTTGAAATGTATGCAAGAGGTCTTCTTTTTTATTTAAAATGCTATGACTGTTCCACTGCAGAATCCTCATCTGAGGAGCCACGGTGGTGGTTAAGTAGGGAGGTTATATTTAGGAGTTGATGGGTGATGTTGGGCGGTATTTGTTGATTATTTTGAAGGATCGATACTAAAATACTCAAGATGGTAGATATAATTGTATTGTTCGATGTTGGGACTGTGCTAGGAAAAGGACTCCCATTAGAACCAGATGGAAGTTGTCCATTTGGGAAATACAGGAGTGAAGGGTCATGATGAGGAACATTAGGTTTGGAAGGTAGTTTTTTTGACCTTGACTTCCTCTCTACGGTTTTTTGTTGGATATTGGATATTGTTGGAGGGTTGAATAACAACATTGACATTCGGTTTTGTCGTTTTAGAGACGATTTCTGCTCAAGAAATCGTCACTTTTCCGAACGTTTTGGAAGCTTTTATATATGAAATGTTTCTGTCAGCCATCGTGTGTTTTATGTTTTGTTGCCTTTTAAGCTCAGGGCACAGTTTGCTGGTGGCAGAGTGGTTATCAGAACAATTGAGGCATTTTATATCTTCTGTCGCCACCGTGCAGGATTCCCCATTGTGTGAGGAGCCACACTCGTAACAGCCCACAAGGGATCTACAGACAGTCTTTGTATGTCCATACTTACAGCATTTAAAATATTGAATAGTCGGAAACACGTAGAGTTCTACGGAGAGGGACACATTGAAGATGGAAAGATGGGAAGGTAGAGATTTTGAGTCGAAGGTCAAAACCACCATTCGACTACGTCACCATTACTCGATCTGTAATTCAGTCGTCGAGCCTTGATTACTTTTCCGAATCCATGAGGTACCTCGGCTTTCTCCACAATGTCCTGTTCGGGCCAGTGCGAAGGGATGCCTTTGGTAACACCTTGTTTGGTTACTAGGAAAGTCGGAATGAAAACGTTATAATTATCAATTTTAGCTATTTCTGATTTTACAAATGCATTGGCTTCGTTTGCCGTCTTAAGCTCCACAGAAATACGGTTACGGCCGACGGACTTGATTCCGTTCCAGACCGTCCGAATATTGTTTCAATGAAGAAATCGACCGAAGTCAATATCGTAAAAGTTGGTTTGGGTGACGCCGTCTACTTGTACTTTTGTTACATGAACGATAAATTGAGCACGATCCATTCCATTGTACATGCGGGATTGGACTTTAGTAGGTGTGGTAATAGGCGATAAAGTGTTTGCGACCTCTGAAGTACCTGGGTTTGCAGGAGCAGAGGGTCGGGTGCTAGGCGTTTTGTGTGGGAGTGGGCGGTCTGATTCAGAACTCGATTTCCTCTCTGAATTTATCAGTTTGAGTTTTTTTGATTTAGGCTTTATTGTAATAAATTCTGCGGGATCTGGAACAGTGTCCATTGTACCGCACGACGAATCTGATTGAGATCCATCCAGTGGATCCGGAGGTTTCTCTTTATCGTTCATTAAAAAAAAAAAAAAAACAAAGAAAAGTACAAAAAAAGTTCTAAAAACCAAAAATAAATTTTGGCTGCACGTGTATGGAAAAAATAATTGTTACCTGGTTATTAGGTTTCGGGACAGAGAACGAAAACAAACACAAACTACTGAAAACACTTAATAATAGATAAAATTATATGTACACCACTGACTTTTTAAGGATTATCTAAGACAAACAAAAACGACCGCCACCACTGTGACGTATCCGGTATCCGCCGAACGAAAATAAGGGTGATCCAACGGTGATCATTTTTTGATCAACTAGTAATAGTTCTACATTATCTCTGACTTGATCACTGATCACATAAAATACCGTAGGTATGCAGTTCAGGAGTTCAGTGGGACCACCTTTTCTTGTTTCTACGTGTTTATAAAACACTGCCTTTATTGTTATCAATTCAACATGCCTTTACTATTATCAATTCAATCTCTCAGCATGGATTCATGTCTGCTAGATCTACACTAACTAATTAATGTTATACGAAAATTTCATAGCAAATTCATATACATAAAAAAAACAGGTAGATTCTATTTACATTGACTTTAGCAAGGCCTTTGACAAGGCATGTTTAAAAATTCTGGTCGCCAAACCATCTAATCTAGGAATAAGTGGTCCCACAATTAAATGGTTTCAAAGCTACTTAACACTAACGGTAAATTTTTTTACCACTTTATCCCAATCTTTCTGTGCTACTAGTGGTGCTCCACAGGGTTCCCATTCGGGCCCAATACTGTTCATTATCTTTGTTAATGATATAATGGATGTATTTGATGATGTGGAGATATTGCTGTTTGCCAATGACGTGAAGATTTTAAAGTTATTAATACCGTAAATGATTGTGTGACTCTGCAACGTAATTTATATAAAATGTTCCAGTAGTGCTCCACTAATAAACTACAATTGACTATAAAAAAATGCCACAATGAGATTTTATAGAAGAAAAAATCCAATATTATTTGATGGGTAATATACAATTAGTCTTAACTTCTGAGGTGCCGTTTGTCATCGTTTTAAATTAAGAGTATAATTAACCGTATTTGTGACCCAAACCTCAACTAGAATGGAAAATTAAAATTCTGGTTTTAAAAAATAAACATAGTAATGTGGCACGGCACGTTGACACAAAATTTTGAATAAATAGAAAAGAAAACAAATTTATTTGAGTAATTTATTTATTAAACAATTTTTATCCACATAGTTTTACTGTCTTTTAACATCACAAAAATTCATAGATGCTCCAGTCAGTCTGAAAAATGACAGCGAAAGAAAGATAAATTAAATAGTTTTAAATAAAATAAAATCATTCAGATCACATACACATACACAGGGAAGGAAGGGGAAGATTCACTGGTTTATGCCATATGCAACTAGTGTTTATACATACTGTATGGATTCACATACATAGATTATTCAGCTAATTTGTGTCAATCATTTAATACATTTTGAATTACTAGGCATTGGACATGCCATATAACAAATAATGTTGTGTAATAAATATTATTATTTACTATGGAGCATCGATCGAATGACAAATAAAAATATTTATTACAAACAAAATACACTGATAAAAGTCATTAAATTGCAAGTATTTCATAAAACTGATGAAACTAGAATCAAATAAAATACTCAGTATATATATTTAACTAGAGGTATTATAATAAAACTCATACTATTAGATAAAATAGGATGAAGAGTATTTTTTCCCTACAATATTCACAAACATGCATACTGCAGTTTAATGCATAATACTGAAATGAAATGGTCAATGAAATAAACAATATTTTAATTATATTCAAATGTTTGCAGACAAAAGTTGGATTTCACACCCTAGGGAGTTATCAAAGATTGACATTTATCGTAACAAAGAGAGAGTTACAAAATAATATAAAATAAAGTGATAATCTAAACAGATCATTAAAATAAAAATGTGTAAATGCAAATGCGTGGCAGTTTGGTATTGTAATTTTTAAGTCTTAAAAATAAGATGTCAACAAATAAACACGCAACAATGACAAATTTAAACCGAGAATTTATAGATTATGAATTTATGTATTCCACCTGTTTTATATTAGTTTAATTCTCTAAATTAACAATAGCACTAGTTTTAGTTTACTTTGGTATTGTAATTTCACGTAAGTACAATAGCAAAAATATTGACTGGATCCTGGAACACTATTAAGAGACGTGATTTGAGCGTTAAATTAAATGAAGTCCTCAAATGATTTAATCAGATATGCAAACAAATGGTAGCTCGACAAACTTCATCTGAAATTTTAATTCGGCTCTACCTTTCGTTCTGTCGTATTGTTATTTGAACCACTTGAGAAGCTTGTTTCATCAGTTGGATAATATTCTATAATAGTGTGATAGTGACAGTATACACAAAATAAAATGTAAATTATTACTGAATACAATTCAAAACAAATCACACCGATAACAAAGAAAAGTTTCTTAAGAATGATTTCATATTCGTAACTTGGAACAGTTGTTTTGCATTATAATTCTAAATGCCCTGCCCTGCACGGCGACACGGAAACTGTGTTAGGACATGTTCTTGGATTGTAGCAGGCGTTTCTTAGTCGCACATTCCGCTTCTAATCTTTGTTTCTCTTTCAGCAGCACTTGATGTTCCAATCGCAACTTTTCCTTTTCTAGTTTCATGTTTTCCCTTTCTTCCCTTAGGTTATCAGCTGTGTAAACAAGCTTTTCCATCTAAAATAAAATCATAGAATTAATTAAAAAATACAAAACTACCTCCCTTTCATCAGAATTTAGGAAATAAAACAAAAAGGGTTAGCAAAAATATAAAAACCCTAGATGACATTTCTAAATTTAGAAATGTTTTAGTTGAAAACAAATTCGTAGTTATAATAATTAATCAGAATGGCAAATTATTTTTAAATCGCAATTATTTTCCAATGCACTTAAATATTATTAGAATTCTGATTTATCACTGAAAAGAAGAACGATCCTACTAATCATGAGTACCTGTCACATTCCTATTTATTAATTTATGATTCCTAATTGAAAATCCTATAGTTCCACACGTGGCATGTGTTTAGGTTTTAGTTCTTCTATCCTTGTGATAAAGTCAGTCTTTTCAATGCAACCTTCGCAGTTCTCATCCCAGTCGTTGAGAATCTTCTTGAGGTCCCGTACTTTAAGTTTCTTAAGATCTACATTATTGAGGTCGATTTCCTTGTCGTATCTGAGATCGCAAATTTGGGCATCTTTCTTCTTCAGCCTTTCGCAAATTTTGTCGGCGGGCATAGACCAGCTGAGGGGCTTGGAAATTTCGCCGAGAACTCCGGTCGCGGAGTCTTCGAGTCCTCCCAAGTAATAGCAAAATCGATTCTCCTTGTTTTTACTAGTTTTACAGAACTTTCTAAAGTCATCTTCGATCTTCTTCGGGTCTTTTTTCACGGCATCCGAGAGGCTGTCGGCAAATTTTTCAAGGGTTTTTACACAAACTTCACAGTCACCTTCTCTCAAACTCGACGTGGTGGAAACGTACAAAACGCACAGTAAGAACACGCACAGGTTTATCGATGCCACACTTTTTGCAAACGTCATTTTGCCAAAAATAACCGAAGCGCCTAACCGAGTATGTCAAAATGGAATGAATTCGAGAATTCGATTTCAATAGACGAATCTCGTGGATTGCAAGCTCGTATAAATTCCCTCCTCCATAATACGTTGACAACCAACATGGCGATTTCTGATTGGTGCACGTCCTGAAGCGCTGACGCCGCCTTTCGGTATTTTCTAGAACTAATTACGTTCCATTTGCAAATGGCTGGGTTGATTTGTAAATAGTTGTGAAAATGAAAACATAGAAATGAATCCTACCGTACCTTTAATAACATTACTTCTTTGCGTAGGGCCTCGGTATCTTTATTTTTGCTATCCATGTTTGAAATAACACGATTTTCTGGAAAATATAAAATTTCCTGGAATTTTTGACAGGACTCGGGGGTTATATTTTTTCGAAGAACTATGACTGCTGACATCTCATGACAGTTTTTGTTACTAAAATAATACCATTTGAGCGGCTTTTTGAGCGTATTTAAATTTGAAATTTATGATTTTTCAAATTAATATATGATGATCCACCTCTATATTATTTTATTACCTGTTTTTAAGAGTAATAATTTTTGAAAACATCTTTTTCATTCAATTTGGTCATGACATGTCTTTCTCGGTCTTCCTAGTTTTCTGCATCCATCAGTGTACATATCGTAAATCATTTAAGCTGTTCTTTCGCGGTCTCATTTACATGTTCAAACCAACACAGCACTCCTTTCTTGATTTTGTCGATAATGTTTGTTTCAGCCTCACATAATCAAATCAATCAATCAAGTTATGAAAAATATAAAAAACCTCATAATGCACAAATCTCAACATTTGTACACCACACATTCGTCTGAGAGATTGCATTTTGAAAACATTCAGCATACTTTCATTCTTGTTTTTCCAATTCCATACCTCACTCCTATGCATAAGGATAAGCACCAGGACTCCACTGCGAACTGCTAATTTCACCTCCTGCGATGAAAATTGATTTGCCAAAGCTGATTTTAGTGCACCTCTTACCCTGTTGCGGCACTCAATACTCGTATAAAATATTTCGGGTCTTACATGATAAGTCGAGAATAACAGTTATATATTTTTTTTTACTGTATTTATAAATTAACAAAATTTAATCACTATACCACTAAAATAAAAATACTCGCTATTGCTTATTATAGTTTACACACAGAAAAAAAGTCGGTTGAATAATATTCATTAACATCTATAACTTGAAAAATTTCAGATGACGGCGAACCCTTTTAAAGGGGAATAAAGAAGGTAAATAATTATAACTCCAACAGCCAATGAGAGGTCATAAGTCATATGCCCTGTAAATGCCTAGACTTCCATATTCCCTTCTCATAAATGTTTTCGCTCTCTATTGCGATAAATGTCAATCTTGACAATTCCCTAGAAGTTGGAATCCAGCCTTTTTTTTTTGTTTTCTTACAATAAACATAATAATAAAACAGAGTATTAAAAATATAAAGAATACTTACATATCAACGAAATACTTATTAATAGAAAAATAGTAAACAAAAAATCCCACAAAGGCATGGCCCGTTCGTGGGTATACAAGAAAATGTCAATGAATTTTTGCTCCTATAATAAACAATGGACAGTTATAATATTTTTGTACAACATAAAAAATAAAATATTCTGTAAAAGATAATATGTTTTTTTAATTTTTTTATAGTAATTAAAAAAATAAATATTCAAATATTACTTTATCTTCAAACATTTCAACATACTTAAAATATTGTTCCGTATCTACTAATTTAAATATTCATACAAACTAAACTATTTCAATGGTTCAGTTATGGAGTTCTGATGAAAAAAAAACCATCAAGTGAAGGGAAATGAACCCGCTTTATTCAGTATCTACATCATGTATAACTTTACAATCCAAAGAGAATAACAATAAATTTCTAGGGGTGCAGTCAATCCCAGATGGTGGTGGAGGCTCCAAGTATTACGGATTAGTGGTATTTGTAGTTCTTATGTTCGGCTGAAAACAAAAAACAAAATTGTTACTTGATACACTACGAACAAACTAATTACATACGTCAATATATTTTTACAATGTTCTGTGTGGGCAAAAAATTATTTTTCTATCATATATTAAAAACACACAAGTGATTCTATGCAATATTGAATTTATTTTGACTTAATAGTTAAGTAAAAAAAACACTTTGTCATTAGGTGTAAAAGACTTAGGATCAAGTAAGTTTTTTCTAAAAAACCACTCTACCCTCACAGTTTTGCATTTTCTTTTTTAAAAATGATTATTTAATTAAGAAACCTTGCATTCATATTAGGAAACCTTCTGTTAAGGCCTGAAGAGTACATGTACATAATCACCGTGGAAGAAAAAATATAAGGATTTATGTCTGATACTACTTACTAATCTTGCCGTAATTCATTACGTAGAACAGCGTCATGGAACCAACAAGAAATTGATAAATCGGAGCCATTCCATTGCGCCTCGGCTGGAAATACTTGTGCTGCCATCTCCAAAAAGCTGAGACAAAATTTTAACATAAATACATTTACAAATTACGTAAATACATCAAAGTTACTAAGTTAAGTTAACTAAATTAAGTTACTAAGTTAGTTCATTCCGGGTAACATTAGAATTCAATATAACATTGGACAAAAACCTGACTTCTATATGACTGATTACTTTCTAAAAGAATAAAAAAAGCTTTATCAAAATATTTTTTTATTTGTGTGGTACCACCGCTCGAGCACAAGAGTAAGGATGTTTGGGGTAATGGACACAAATTCATGTTTTTTTAAAAATGTTTTGGATCAGAAGAGTACTTTATATAAAAAAAAACATAGTTAAATGTTACCCGGAGAGATTTTTTAGTAAAAAATCAAGAAATTCGTTCATCGAAAATACTTAAGTCCAAAGTTACCCAAATATCAATATAACATTGGACCACCCATAAAACATCATTAATTTACATAAAATCATCAAGTACGGTCCAATAGGAAGTATAATATATTACAAAAAATAAGAAAGTCATGATATGTGTCCATATGAGTGGATTTTATGAGAAAAGTGTCCGCGAACATGTTAAGTAAAAAATAACTGTTACTCTATAAAACAAACATCTCCAGCTACAGTCATTTTTGAGATTTTAAGTTAATGACTGCTTATGTTGTTTTACATAGTAATATTCAGTTGAAACATAGCCATCTCCTTTATTTCTGCTAAGAAAAAAGTTTAAAAGCAACAAAAACTCATATGGTTACATGGATCGATCAAAGACAAAAAGTCAATTTTTCAAGTTTTCAATTCTCAGGCATAAAGCTGACATGAATTGTAATACATATTTAAAACAAAATGATAACCAAATCATTACGATAATATCTGAAACATTTTTTAAATCAATTATGAATATATTTATATTTTTTAAAGTACAAATCTTGTACAATTCTTCTTTTGACCAGTTTTCTTTTCGGTCGGCTGGAAGATATTTCTTTTAGCAATAAGTCCGCCAAAGTACATATATTTTTGCACTTGAAGATATAAACAAAATAAGTATTCTACAATAATTATCTAGTAAATTGTAAAACACGTATGTTTTATTATTTATTTATTTCACATAATACATAGTACGCATAGATGTACACAAACATATAAATAGTAATAATAATAATAACAAAAAATCATAATAATAGTATAATACACATAGGTACTGTGCAGATATTGAGCAGAGAAGCATTCTACCGTCGCAGGCTATTTAGCTCCTCTACACCGGTTAGCTGCCGGTCCTCCGACATCCGAACAAATACCTTAATACATATATGACAATGTTTTATATGATAATTATAATTGAAGACATGGGCGCAATAAGAGCATACGGTCTTATATGCTGTTTTTTATCTTATTATCTTTTACGGTCCCTTCTTCATCATATGAATTTGAAAAACTACCATCATTTTCCATTGTAAGAAATAGTTGCGCTACTAGATGGTACGCTGTTATCGCATAAAACTTTAAAATATTACAGAAATGGCGGCACGTTTGAGTGACAGTTCAGATTCAGTTAGTGGTGAAAAAATATATCAATAAATTATCAATGTTATATGGGATAGGTCAATAGCATCAAAACGATGTGTACAAAAACATGAGTGGAGGACTAAAAGAACAAACTGAATACTGGAGAAACATATATTTGGCCTTTAAGAAAACAGTAAAGTTAAAAAGTTTCATGTTTCAGCCAAATACGATAGAATCAGATGATAGCAATAGTGATGAAAATCAATGACACTTTTTATAACTTATGGTCTTTCCCGAAATATTCAGCACGCACTTCTTTGTGGGTTATATGCAATAACAGGTATAACTTAAAGGCATTATAATTAAAAGAAAAGAAAAACTTCCAAAATGAAATTTCATTGGAATTCCTGTAAGACAGATAAATAATCTGTAACATAAAAGTACTGTGAAATTCTGATAAAGCGAAGTATACTTAAATACTTTGTATGCCAATATCTCGGAATGGAGCTTTTACACATACGCTTTTATTACGCTCATGTCAAGATAAATCTTATGATCATTAAAGATAATGTAAACAATATTAGAGTATAAATATGTTAAAGACGTAGTTTCTAAATACCTCTGCTAGTAACACCCGCAATAGCTTGAGGAGACTTCTGTCGTCGAGAGATCCAAGCGCCCAACTCAGATATCTTCACTTGGGCCAATGGAGTGTCGGCTAAGACAAAACAAAATTACATTCATAAATGAGATACAATTTAACAATATTTTGAGTATGTCAAAAACTTTGTAGACTTAAATTTATTTCAACAGAGAGGGAAAACATTTTTGAGAAGGGAATATGGAAGTCTAGGCATTTACAGGGCTTATGACCTGTCATCATGAGCCAGTCTGCAAGCATTTGGACATAATCAAACATTGTTGAATTACTATCTGGTAAAAGAAGAAGTATAAAAATTGGAAAATTGTTTTCAGGCGTCGCCTAGTAGGTGATTTAGTTCAGCCGGATGAATCTCACCCACGTGATAAAGGTTTCAGCTCTTTTACTTCACAAAAGTCAACAGATGGAAGAGTTGAGAAAATGTGGATGTTCAAACATGGGCAAAATGGTGAATGTTACACAGTGTGTAAAGTGGCCACTTAAACCAGCCAATGGCAGGTCATAAGCCCTGTAAATTGACTGACTTCCATATTCCCTTCTCAAAAATGTTTTCCCTCTCTGTTGAAATAAATTTAAATACGAACAACTCCCTAGGGAGGAAATCCAGCCAGTCTGCAAGCATTTGGACATAATCAAACATTGTTTGTAGACTTATACTGGAATACCAATAACTCAACACAGACGAAGAAATTATCTTTGATAGATATCTCAGGGGTTCGAACTGTCAGTAGGGTCACAGTGAGTCACATCTTGCTGGAGGGTGTGATTCTATAAAATGCTGCAAACGCCCAGTTGTATTCCACCGGCGACACTACTGACTAGTCTAACTCGTTAACGTCCACGTCGAGAATCCTGGGCAATGGGGTCACACTCATAACAGTGTGATCACAGCAGATAACGAGAGGATGAAAGGCGAGTTTCTGGCAACTCAAAACCAAAACCAACCAGCTAAGGAAAGGTAACCCCGACAGAAAAATCCACAAGGGAAGGCAACGGGAAACTATTATGGTCATCTTTTCTTACTAATCACTATAGAGAGTACAAGTATTGCACATAATCAAATACCAAAAGTGTGACAGGGAGGGAAAACATTCTGAGAAGGGAATATGGAAGTCTAGGCATTTACAGGGCTCATGACCTGTCATTGGCTGATTTAAGTGGCCACTTAACACACTGTGTAACATTCACAACCATATTTCTATAATTCTTCCTTCTGTTGAGTTTAGTGAAGTTATATATGAATCGGGTTGTGGTCTAGTGGCTAGTGTCTCGGACTCATGGCTCCGTGGTTCGAATCCCACTCTACCCTAACTTGATTCCCATTTTCTAATAGTGAGTTATTTACAACTCGTTGAAAATGGCCCTAAAAATTAAATATTGGGGTCAATCGTAAGAACGCAAATATTTCTTTTTAATAAAAAAAAGAGCTGAAACCTTTGTTGTGAAGAGATAATTTGATGGAATTTTTTCACATACTAGGCAACGCCTGAAAACAATTTTCCAATTTTTAAACTTCTTCTCGGATCAGTTGGTTTTATTACAATATTTTAAGTTTGTCAAAATGTTTGTAGACAAGACTGGATTTCACCCCCTAGTCATTTAGAGTAACAAAATTCCAACAGAGGGGGGGGGGGGGTTTGTTAATATAAATGACTATCTAGGGGGAGAAAGTCTTTTGTGAACAAAAATATTGACAAACTTAAAATATTGTACCAAAAATGTAGTTTTGATTAGACATTTAGAGTAGTTTCACAAACTCTAACAAGAGTATTCAGGTGGAATTTTTTTTCGAGATCATTTTTATACATAATTTTACTAGATTCTTGGCAACGACTGAAAAATAATTCCAGTTAAGAGTATTTGCGATGATCACCCGTATAACCTCATGACAAGGGTCACATTAGACAACTGATAATTGATTTATAATCAAACTGGATACGCTAAGAAATTAAAACTATTGTGTTTAAAGTTTTTAGAGGCATACTAATTTACTGATTTAAAGCTTAGGCCCAGTTAATTCATATTTGACAAGTTGAAATTATGTAATAAAAATTCTATGTAACACGGTGACATGAGATAGGAGCCTCTGGAAGGATGAGTGTGTTGACATTTATAAAATTGAGTCATACCTTTTCCATAATATCTTGCCGGATCGTAAGGGCCATGAACGGCAGGATTATATTCCTTAGGATAGTCCCCGAAACCCATATTTGAAAACTATAGAATCTCGAAAAAATTTACGGCAGATCGGAAAATTGCTGAGGCCGGACTCAGTGTTACAATAAGAAAATTGGCAAGTTGGCTATATTCTGTATTTATTAAGTTATTTAGGAATACGTGACAATACTTAATGTTTACCCGAAAAATTATTAAGAAATAATTATAAATTTAATATAAATTATTAGAAAGAGTCAAGACACAAAAACATTTATTTGAATCAGCAACATAAATTTAAAATTTATATTTGACTTTTTAAATGATAGGCACTATTATGATTGACTAATGTTGTTAAATATTACATTATAACCACTTATCGACTTTTTACGTCTAATCATCTCATAAATTCAAATAACGATTACAAAAGTTAAGATTTTCCATTCAAATACTAAAAAAGGACTTAAATGAAATAACACATGGAAGTGTTTTACATTAAAAAAGCTTTTGAAAATTATTTTCTGTAGGTGAATATAGATAAGTACTTATATTTCCAATATAGCTCACTTTTTCTATTTAAAATTAACCGATACGGTTAGTTTCAACCCCCTACCCTTCTCCTTCCCAACCATGTATACTACGGAGGTGGTAAAAGTGAATGTGTATTGAAGAATTTGCATGTTGGTGTAGTGAGCGTCCCAGCGAAGAAACGGGTACGTCTCGAAATCGGTAGACACAAACAGTCAGTAAGTGGTCAAATACTAATATTTACATAGATTAGTTGAAATGTTTCCCCACAAAGTTAATGCTTTAAACATAAATATAAACATTTTGATTTTGATGCTTTTCATATTTCTGAAATGTCCACTTACAAAATTACAAATGTCACTATTTTGCAGTTTATCAAACGCCACTAATGTATACCTGAAAAACGATTACCTAAATAATAAAACCGATCAGACCCCTTAGCATGTGAAGCCTTCGTTTCGTGAATTTACTTAAATCTCATATATCCATCTCATCTGATGCAATGAAAATCCGCAGTACATGATGTAAAATATTGAATATCTTTTTTTAATATAATCTTATACTTGTGAACCTTAGTAAGATCATAAGTTTGTAACTTTGAACTACCGTCATTCGCGTCACCGCGTTTTTTAAAAAATGGCGCTGAAGTTCAATTTTCGGCATACAATACAATTTTTTTAAAATAAGATTACGATAAATTTTAATGTGGGTATTACAAACACATACTTCAAATAATGTACATTTGTAACTTAAAAACAGTTGTGATTTTTAAACGTATTTTGTTTGACGTGTGTCATAACATTAATAAATCCATATATTATATGTATTAACGTAGTAGGTATATTATAGTCACGATTAAACACGGAACTGTCAATCATGGATTTATACTTATATATTTTTTTTAATGAATCGTATTTATATATTATACATATATTCCATATAGCAATTTAAACTTACCTCAAGCTTGTATCAAGTTTGAAGTAGCAAGAGTTCAAGCTTGACCCAAGTTTGAGATTGCAACTCTGTAAACTTGAGGCAAGTTTAAAGCAAACTTCCTAGTTACCATCCAACAAACTTTGTAAAAAACAAACATCATGCGAGTTTGGATTTATTTAGCAAAAAAAACAAAAACATAGAGGAAAAAAAAAACAAAAAAACAAGAAAAAACAAAAAAAAGGAAAAAACAAAAAAAAAACGAAACAAAAAAAACACAAACCAAAAAAAACAAAAACACGAAGCTTCTTAAAAATATTAATATTAAATAAAATATCTTGTAATTATTACTCAGTATATTTATTTTGAATAATTAATAAAAATTACGGGCTATTTTTGCCAAGAGAGTCAAATGATGTGAGGTCAAATAATTCATGTCAATTGCCTGGAGATCAGAGTCCGGTGCATTCTTTTGTCTCTCAACTCTGAAACAAATAAATAAAACTGTTTTATGACTTACTAGCTTTTCGACTAGCGGGATTTCTCATGGTAAAAAATATCCGGTATTCAAATCAAAATTTGTTGCAACAAAGGGAAAACATTTTGGGAAGGACATATGGAAGTCTAGGTATTTACTGGGCTTATGTACTGTCATTGGCTGGTTGAAGTGGCCACTTTACAAACTGTGTAACATTAAGCGTTCTGCCCATGTTTAAACATCTTCATTTCCTCAACTCTTCCATCTGTTAACTTTTGTGAAGTATCAGAGCCTCTGAAGTTAAATTATTGGTTCATTATATCTATATATTATCAAAAGCCTTTTCGTTCTGTAAATAAAACATAATTCAATCAATTCAATTCAATAATAGTATAATGTTTGTGAAATTTAATAATTAATCAGTTAAAACTATTGTAAGCATTATGCAGTGGATGAGATATTAATATCATACTTACTTTTAAAGAGCTCTTGACAAGACGGTTTTGTCGAGTGACAGTGCAACAAAAACTCATATTTAATGTTTTTTTCTTAGTGGCATATCAATAGTTTATCCTTTAAACTGAGTATCAACACTTCGACAATATCAAAATTTTTAAAATCGCCGGAAAAACGTCCAATGAAAAATGCGTAATTAAAAATGACACGAAACCCACGGACAAAAACGGTGAAATATATTATTTTTCTATGACTTTGATAGTATTGCCAATCTGAATGTTGTTAGGAATTAACTACTTTTTTGGATATTTGTGATGCACTAATTTAATTCGGCGGCCTCCATGGTGTAGTGGTTAAGACATTTAGCTCACACATGGAAGGTTCTGGGTTCGATTCCTGGTGAGAACACAAAAATAAAATGTGATT
This sequence comes from Micrasema longulum, assembly GCF_059751315.1. Classification (NCBI taxonomy): domain Eukaryota; kingdom Metazoa; phylum Arthropoda; class Insecta; order Trichoptera; family Brachycentridae; genus Micrasema; species Micrasema longulum. The sequence goes on along the minus strand of NW_028277949.1, from coordinate 197,661 downwards.
TTATTAAGGCTGGGCGTACCGTGCTGTAATTCACCATTGTAATTGGGCCCCACGGCCTGTTAAGGTGCCAAAAAAACAGTTTAAATAAAAAAAAAATTATCTCCATATGTTTATGTATATGGCAATGTGTTGATCATCACTATATGACTTTCGGATTCTGAAATACCATTCTTGACATAACAAGATTCCAGCAAGTTTTGTCAAAACTTGTCTTTTCAAATTTGTCATAACAATATTCCAGCAACTTTAGATAAAGACTTGTCGCGTCAAATTTTCCTTTTCAACCTTCCATCAATCTTAAATCAAGTTTGTACCAAGTTTCGCTGCTATCTGAGATATAACATATACAAAGGTAGGTGAATAATCAGATAATTGGTAAAAGAAATATGCAATTGCCGTTTTTAAATGCAACTTTTACTGTGTAATAATAGGTGATTTCCTGTTATAGACTTTTCCATAATTATTTTATTTAAATTGACTAATATTTATAATTCAAATACGTATCTTAATAAAGAAATGAAAAATAAATATTTGAAAATCTTGCTTTTGTATTCAAATGGCGTAAATATAACTTTATGTTGATGGATGCAGAAATAGAGGAAGACCGAGAAAGACATGGCATGACCAAATCCAACAAATACTTAAAGATGGACATGTCAAAAGTCGGAATAATCGGCGCGCGTGCATGAGAAGATGTATGAATGTAGAGGAAGCGAGATCTGTATGCAAAGATAGAGTGTTGTGGCGTTCTATCCTCTCTGCCTACCCTTACGGGGAAACGGCGTGATGGTTTGTTTGTTTTGTTTGTTTGTATAGCAACATTATTATTCATGTTGACCAACGTTTAAATAAAGTTTTTTTTACAGGGAGGCAATCTACAGATACAAAATTTTCATAGAGAATTGTTTGAATTATAGAATGTAGAAATGTAGTAATATCTATGCCATCTATGGAATTACTTGGCAATTTTTGATTAGAAAAATTGTCTTTGAGCAATCTTGGACAACTGTCATCCGATCAAAATTTCAGAATTCTGTTCTTTGTGCCTACGGTTTTACTCGTTCATCCTCGACTTGTAGAAATAAATAAATCTCAAGATGGTGCTGGAAAGTACTATGATATGTGTAGATAACAGTGATTACATGAGAAATGGAGATTTTCTGCCTACAAGACTTCAAGCTCAACAAGAAGCCGTGAATCTCGTTTGTCATTCGAAAACTCGCTCGAATCCCGAAAACAATGTAGGTTTACTAACCCTCGCTAACGTCGAAGTCCTGGCGACACTCACCAGCGATGTTGGCCGCATTCTTTCGAAACTCCATCGCGTCCAGCCGAACGGAAATATCAATCTGTTGACCGGAATAAGAATCGCCCACCTGGCGCTCAAGCACCGTCAGGGGAAGAATCATAAAATGCGAATCATCGTCTTCGTCGGCTCGCCCGTCGAAACGGATGAGAAGGAATTAGTAAAACTGGCGAAGCGGTTGAAGAAAGAGAAAGTGAACGTCGACATCGTTTCTTTCGGAGAAGATACGGAAAATAACTCTTCTCTCACGATATTTATCAATACCCTGAACGGTAAGGACGGCAGTACCGGGGGCAGTCACCTCGTCGCCGTGCCCGCCGGGGCGTGCGCGGTGCTGTCGGAGGCCCTGATCTCCAGCCCCATCGTGGGCGGGGAGGGCGCGGGCCCCTCGGGCTCCGGCATGTCGCAGTTCGAGTTCGGGGTGGACCCCAACGAGGACCCCGAGTTGGCCCTCGCGCTGCGCGTGTCGATGGAGGAGCAGCGCCAACGCCAGGAGGAGGAGTCGCGGCGGCAGGCGGCGGGGCGCGACGAGGCGCGCGGCGCGGCGGAGGAGGGCGGCGGCGCGGGGCGCGCGCTCGCCATGTCGCTGGAGCGCGAGGCCATGGACCTGTCGGAAGAGGAGCAGATCGCGCTCGCCATGCAGATGAGCATGCAGCAGGAGGCCAGCGCGGACGAGTGCATGGACGTGGCCGAGGAGTACGCTGAGGTGATCAACGACCCCGCCTTCCTGCAGAGTATCCTGGAGAACCTTCCCGGAGTAGATCCGCAGAGTGAGGCCATCCGGCACGCCGTCACCACACTCAAGAACACCCCTAAAGACTCTCCCAAGGACGAGAAAGACAAAGATAAAGACAAGGAACCCACTTCTTAAATGCAACATTATTTCTTAAACACGCATACGAAAATAAATACTTTATATCTTATTCATGTATGTACTCTATAGTTATTAAATAATATTCCTTTTATAAATGGATGTCGGCTTTTTAATATAATTAGTTTATAACAATACTACACACACAGAACTGTATTGGATGGAATCAAAATCCCGGACATGTGTTATTGACCCATGATATTATACTTATTTTTGGTATGATGCAATTGTTTTTGCTAAAATTGATTGTTTTTACAGGTAAATTTATTATTCCAATAAAGAATTTGTTTAGCCTGCCGTATGTATATATTTTTACCCCTGCAGAGGCCGTGCGGGGTACATACCGATGTGCCCTACATAAAGTACTCTCAACTGCATTGTTGACGATTTTGAACACAATTTTTTAAATATGTATTTTTTAGTTTTATTATCTTCAAATACTTTTTATTTTTCTTGTGAATGTTTAATATTGTTTATATCTCTTTAATTTATCAAATATAGAATATTTTTTTGCTTGTGATATTTCTATACTTAGCAATGGTTATATGGCCGGATGGATATTGTACTACCTGCCCAAACGAGGTGGAATAAAAATTAATATTATTATCCATAAACAAAAACAATAAATTTAAAGACGTGTACAATTCAGATACAAGTAATAAACAATACGATTAAAAAACCTCATAAGCTCTCTCCTGAATAGTATGTAATAGATATGCAGTAGAGCACTTTATGTAAGGCATACCAATATGTGACCCAATTTAATTTCGGGATATTAAAATGAAACACTTGTGGGTTCAATTGTTTTCTTTATTATAATTATTACAAAATATATTTCACTTTTAATAATGCATAGATTTCGGGATATTCCTGTTCTAGTTTTACTACGTTGGGTAAAATTTTACTAAGGCTGCTTAACCAAATAATGATGCTAAAAACTAATTCAAGAGATGCTGCAGATATTAAAAAAGTTTGTATGTCATAATCCATGAAAACTTCAATAATCATAAATTACCATTCATTATTTACCTGTCTTGCAATGATTATTTTTGTACACAAAGACATGTTACCTTATCCTTCAATATTTCCAGAAATTTTTTTTCCTCAACCATTTGCAAAATATATTGCCAAGTTTGCAAGTATGGCGAATATTTGACTATAGGTTTCATAGGAGTAGTAAGCGAATTTTCTCCAAATCAGTCTCAGGGTTAACAACTCTTGTCTTAGAATAAGGTAACATATTCTGGGCTGGTATTCCAAACGCTCTCGTGGCTGTATTATCTCATGTATTTACATACAAAATACACGAGATAAACGGTTTTCTCGTGCCACGAGAGTGGTTCAGAATAGCACCCCTGGTTATAAATTCTCAGTAAGATAGTAAGAATATTTTGAATAATATTATAAAACCGGTATCTAATTTGTATAGTCATAATCACACATCACACATCACATATGCTTTTAATCGAAGATCTTTAGCACATCTGGTATACATAAAAATATTCTGATTTAAATCATAATACTGTTCAAAATTTTGAAGTTTCTTAAATTATCTGCAGAGTCGGCGTAGTAACAATAAATTTGTGTCAATTGCCAATGATACATGCTTTTATGGTGTATGTAGAGTCTAAGAAACTTTTCTTTAAAATAATAGAAAGAAATACATTCTGAAAACCAATTTATTTACAAAAGATAAGTTATCTATGATCATGTTTATTATTTAAATGGCTATCACTGAGAGTATCAGGTTCCTGGCAATCTTTTTTCTCTGTATGGATATTCATATCCTCAACTGCCTCCGTTGGTGGGTCATTCTCACTCTGAAGGTGTTTTTGTTTTCTGGAAGTGGCATCTGATGAAATAGATCTTGCATGGACTGATATAGCCTTGGGACTATGATCCCTTTCTCTCTTCAGAGCTCTTTTCACAGCCTGAAATGAATTGATATATCAAAAATTTATTTAACATCTTGTACATAATATACAGGTGTTCATTAAACCCTGTCACATCCGAAACCTCGATGATCAGTATGAGCGAGAAGACATATTGGCACATTAAAATATATATTTAGAACGAATAAAATTTAAAAATATAAAATAAAGCAAATGGTTGCTTACTTCTGCAGGGGAGAAATGAGGAGGGGGAAGGGGGGAGTCTGATACGCCAACAACTCTGCGGCCGCACACCCCTTGCTTCTCCCCTGCAGAAGTAAGCAACTATTTGTTTTTTTAAATATTTTATTAAAAAAATGTCATTGTTCTAAATATTTTTTTAAATATGCTTATATGTTTCCTTGCCCATACTGATCATCGTGGTTTCGGATGTGACAGGGTTTAAAGAACACCCTGTATATGTACATTGGTGGACTTTCTGCCAAATGGCGATTTCTTACAACCAACTAATAAACAAAAAATGTTATTTATATCATTTAAGTTTCGAAAAGTATTTAAGAGAAAATATAAAAATAAAACAAAACAGATACAAAAACAGGAATAGCAATATTGGCATATAAATGAATTAAAATCAATACTAATATTCAATGAGAAAAGGGAATAAAGAGATAGGAAAGGAGGAGAGATTAAGGAAGAGAAAAGAGACGTTTCTTCAGGTGTGATTTAAACAGAGATACTGTAGAAACATCTTTTATGGAGGATGGTACTATATCGTCAGTGGTACTGCAATACCGCGTAACTATTAATAATTTTTTTTGGCAGGGGAACCAAAAACGTATTCTGAAAATATATTACTTGTGATTTCAATAGGAGTATTAGAAAAACTATATTTATTAAGAGTAAAAATATAAATAATTAAAAAATAATTGCTCTTAGTCCCTGTAACAAATTTACTGCAGTAAAATATTTTCGTAAAAAAAACAGATTACGCAGTATTGCAGTATCACCAATGATATGAATTAGAGAAGATAGCGGAATTGTGGATGGGGATTAAGAGGGTGCTTTGAGAATTAGAACGAAGAGGTAAACCATATTAGGAACAGAATACCTAACAGGTTTTTATTCTAATACAAATGAAGGGTAAAAATTGGTCTCAACCAAACTGAATCCGCTGCAATATACGTACTTGTATTTTCAAAACCATGCTTCAACTGATATTTTTTGTTTTATATACAACATTTATGTTTTGCACTTTTTTATTTAACTAGAAATTAAATACTGACCCTGGTTTCCAGTAGTTCACAGTGCTCAGCAAACATCAGTTTTAAAGGCGCATATAAATGTGGGAGAGTGTTAAGATCATCCAAAGATATCTGTAACAAAAGTATACAAGATATGAGTTGCTTTATTATCCATTTGAACATTTAAATCATCATCATCATTCCATGCTCGCTCCCTAGTTGGAGCATATGGTGTCTACAAAGAGCCTCTATGCGTCTCTATCCGCTGCCAGCTCCTGTGCGTCCTCCCAAGTCAGGTTCGTATCCCGTAGTTCTGATATAAACTGCTGACGAACAGTCAGCAGTGGGCATATAGGACGCCGAGAACCTGATGCCTTGTAAAGTAGGCAAGCGTGGTTAAGGTTCTCAGGAGGCATTCACAGTATATGGCCCAGCCAACCATATCGCCTCCGCTTGATGACAGTTGCCACCAGAGTTTGCTCCATCTGTTCTTTTATTTCTTCATTCCTCACAAAGTCAAATCAGCGCACACCCAAGATTCTTCTTAAACTCCTATTCTTAAAACTGAGTATTTTGCTGTTTTGAGCCCTAGTGAGATGCCATGATTCGCATCCGTAGAGGACAATAGGTGGTATACAGGCGTTATTTAGGCGGCATTTGGTTTTCACTGAGTAAACATCACTTAAATAAACCACCATTAATACTGCAGGGCACAGAGTATAATTAAAGATCATTATAAATAACACTCATTTCAATACTAAATTTAATTTTGAAAACCAAAATATCAAGTAATTGATTCAAAGTTAGTATTTTTGTCTAAAAAAATTGACCTAAAAAACATTTTTTGTGCTGAGTAGCGAAGCTACAGGAGGTTATGGTAATGAAAAAGTTGACAAAAATCTACATACATTTGACTTGGTTTAATATCAGTCGATTACGCTAACATGTTTTAGAATACAAATGTTCATAAGTTACTTAACAATCTGTTAGACTGTCTATTTTTATCAAATGTGATAAATTAAAATGAAATAAATGATTTACCTGCATATTATCAAATGCGATTCCCACATTGCTGAAGTTATCAGAGTCTGAGAGTCTCGGCAGCCGGGAGTACCTTTGACTAAAGTGTGTGAGTAATGTAAAGGAAGCATTCATGTCCTTTCCAACTGCTACGGCTTGTCCTAATGTTGAGTGCATTTTGCGCCGAGCCTCGCTGGCTAGATCATCTTCCATTGTTGCTTCGTGAATTAACAAATCAGAGTTGACACCTAAATTAACAGAAAGAGGTTTTTTATGTCTAGATAAAATAATATTGGCATAGCGTTTCCATCTTGAAATAAAATTTTGGCCCATAAAATTATAAATGATAATAATATGTAATTAAGAAATAGTGCTAACGGGAAAAATGTTTGAACTATTTCAGAATCTAATCTAATCTAATCTCTCTTGTGGTCTTTATTTATTTTATTTATTTATTTATTCATATTAAGACACATATTACAAAAAAAGTCATATATATCACTAACTCTATGAGGCCAAGAGCCCTGTGTTGAGTTGGGATACAACATAATGGAAAGTGGGAAGCATGCGTATTATTAAAGAATACTAGAAATAAAAATTATTACAAAAGCATAAATTTTAATAAACATCTGAACAACATGCTTAATCTATATTATAAAACACAAAAAAAACATGTGTGTTTGTACATCACAGCATCTCCTTCGAAACAGCGAGTCAAGGCGACATAAAATTTGAACACGTCATTTTAGGTAAAATTTGTAGTTAGGCTGTAGTATTTTTGATTCAAATTCGACTCGACTTCTACTCTCGATTCAGACTTGATTTTTTAACAGTAAGTCGTGGAAACGTCAAATTTAGAATGAACATGTAAAATGCCATTTTTTTTGGAAATGCGATATTTTCAAGCCAAAATTTTTGACCCTGCTCGATTCACATTTGATTTTTTATGATGTGTCGAAAGTGAAATTCAAAATTATTACTTGAAATGCAATTTCATCTGAAGTTTTGCAGTCTGGCCCTGAAACACCGTGTATAAGAAAGAGAATTTTAAAATTTAAACAGAAAGTTTGAGCATGTGTATAAAATTATGTGAAAATAAAAAAAAATCAAAGTAAAGAAATAAAGCCAAAGTCAGGAGACATGATAAAAACACTATGGATAACTTTAAAAAAACCTCATACCAATATTGACTAATTCTTTGCAAGGCATAGTATCACCGGAATAAGTAATCTTCTTGGACTGCTTGGTAACAACACTGATACCAAAGGAATTCGGACAATGCTTGACAGGACAAGTCTCTACTTTCTTCAAGCCGAGTTGATCGAGAATGTCACTTGAGAGCTCGGCATACCCAAAGTCATTTTTGTTCTGTGGAAGAAAAAAAAAATGGTTTTCGTATTATAATACCACATTATTTTATTTTGGGTCTATGAACACCGAATTTATTGTTTAATCAGTGGATTTGTAAAATGTTATGAATTTATTTGAACAGAATTAATATTGATTAAAGTTATACCAAATGGAAGGGGGAGGGGAGGTATTATCAAAATCACATGGGCATATTGTTTTCATATTGCATATCCTTTGCAAAATTAAACATATTATGCATGCATCTACAAAACCTATGCATTTCATGAGGACAAAACTGTTTGATTCAATATTTTTAATCATCAAAAACCGTAAAAAACATTGTACTCGCATATTACAATTTTATTGAAAAGGAAAAATATGAACAAATTTATTTTATAAGTTAAATAAACCACTTAGTGCATTTAAAAACTTTCCATACCTATAATGTTAAATATGTTTCGTTCTTTAGCAAAGTATAACTTATAGTTCTGTTAGCAAAGAAACATACTTTTTTCGCTTTTGTAATTTTTCACAGCTGTGTAAAGCTCAAACTACTGTATAATCAGATATTATTTTGTATTAATGTTGTATTTTTATAATATGTTAGCTAAATCCAACAATTTGACATTATTATTTGTATTATTTAATGCCATTCATTTACACACAAGTTTCACTAAAACAATTTTAATGAACATCATCAATTCAAATAAACACTTTTTTAAATTTAAACATGTAGTTTTTAAATGGCTTTGTTGGCAAATCTACTATCGATTGCCAATGTCAAGAATGTAGTAACATCCAATGTAATACAATTTATTGACATCATTTCTAAAATCAAGGAGTCTTACCAAACTTGAATTGTGAATAAGTTCTATTTCATGAATAATTCTTTCAAAACGACGATCATACAACCAGAGCCAGCTCATAATTTGTTTCGGAGCCAACAAATAAAGTTTATGATCCGAATTAGTTGACTTTTCAAGAGAATCTAACGCCTTTCGTCTACCTTGAAGAACACCTATTAAACCTGTAAAAAATCTTAAATTATAATACAAATTGTAAGTCTTTATCATGTCTATATTTTATTTATATTGAGACATCTATTATACATTTAAAGAGTAATTATTAGGGGCAGTTTTGGGGTGGCTCCAGTTAAAGAGAAGATGCGGTAATGCAGACTGAGATGGTATGGCCATTTAGCGAGGCATATAGAAAATGCGTTGCATATAGCGCAAAAAAAATGTGTTGAAGACGCAGAGGTTGACCCAGTGGCACATGGTGGAGTGCTGTAATTAAAGAGATAAACGAGGCCCAGATGGACGAGACGATGGCTCAGAATAGGGGAATGTGGATAGGTAGGAAAAGGGTAGCCGACCCCAAATGAAATGGGATAAGGCAGAGGAAGAAGATCTATTATGTAATTAAATTTAACAATTATAACACAGTCATTATTCATAAAATACCTTTAAAATGTAAAGCAGTACTATAATTATATAAAAACATTAATTGAAAAAAAAGATTAAAATAAGTCAAACCTATATGATGGTCAGCGTGTAGATGTGATAAATATATTCCTTTTAAATTTTGTAATACATTTGTAATTCCTTCTCTTCCATAGAATCTCACCATCTGACCATAAGTTCCTTCTCCACAATCCAAAAGCATACAAGAGTTTTCACTAGAAAAAATATTTAAAAATATGAAAAATCAATTTACGATCAGTTTAATGATAAGAGTGTCCAGAGTCCTACTACCAGCGGGACTTGGCGACCTACCAGTAGGACGCACATTTTTTAATTATTGAGAATTTTTAAACCTGCTAGCAGGATAAAAATACATGAAATGGATTTCGAATAAATAATTGTATTTTCAAAATCAATATGGATATTGTGGAGAAATGTTTTCATACATAAATGTAAAACAGAAATTTAATAAAAATATGTTCGTAGAAAAACGCGACGTGTTTGGCCTTGGTTGCACTAATTTCAATGGCCAGGAACAAATAAACATGAATCGTGACGTAATAGGGGCGTGGCCAATGGAATCACCATTTTTGCGGGAATTCAAAATTACAAATTTTTAAATATTCCAAAATTTTTTTTTACTGGAAAGTATTAACCTTTATTACTTTAAAAATGTTTAAACCCTATTGTCGAATAAATATTGCCAATGAACACAATCTAAATATTGGTTGAAAAAATATAAAAGTCATCCACAAATCGATAATATTAGCCTTTAAGTAACAATCAAAATAGATATTTACTTATTATTTCTTCGTTAAAAATGTCTTCCCAATGAATTGGACAATTGATAGATCGATATGTGCAAATAATCTTACTCTGTATGAAGCATTATTCCACTTGTATTTCTCGTTTTGTTTGGAATGCAAGAACCCGTTCCAAAAAATACAACTTTTGGATATTCTGATTTATCTTTTGATTGGACAATGTTGGCATATAAATGTTGTAAACTTTCTGGAAAGCCTTCGCAGTTCATGACCTCAGAGATGTATTCCGCAACGTTTAATTTCAAGATGTTTGAACTGAAAATAAACAATACAATATAAAGAGCTTGCCTATTTTACAAGGCATTAGGTTCTCGACATTCTGGACGTCCACTGCTGATTGTCAGTCGGCAGTTTATGTCAAAGCTCCAGATGCAAACCTGACCTGGAATGGCGAAGATGATGAAGAAAATAAAATGAAAGAATTAAAAGATTAAAAATAAATAAGATACTAGAAATAAACAAGAATCGGGTTTTAGTCCCGTGGCTAGTGTCTTGGTCTCATGGCTCAAAGGTCGGTGGTTTGAATCCCACTCTACTCCAACTTGATTTCCATTTTCTAATATTGGGTTATTTACAACTCTTTTGCAAATACTTTTTTTTACTTAAAAAAAAAAAAAATAATAATATGCACAGTTAAAATAAACTAATTTAAATAATCCAAGATGACGCAGAAATTCAGGACATAAATATTTGCGACAATGTAATAAAAATCGCTATGATGCAATCATTAGATATTTTAGATTTTTTAAATGCATGTAACACAGAAAAATTTAATTATTTCTACATAAAAATGTCTATAATCTATGCACATTTAAACTTACTTGTCAATTAATTTCTTTGGTCTCAGGTGAAAAGATGTAAATGTTTTTGCAGAAATACAATTATAAAATGAATCACTTTCTTGTTCCAAGTGGGTATTTTCATAATCAATTTTATGTCTAAGTTGTTCCATCGTTTTCTGAAAGTTAATTAAATAAATTACATCAATAATGAATATTTGAATAATGAGAACAATATTGACATACCCGTTGTCAGTGTTTCAGTAACACACATAGAATTATAATAGTCAGACTAAACTACTCATAAATGAGTAGTTTTACAATCTCTAAAATGTTTGCAAAATGACGTAACCTTGTAAGAACGTCGTTAATAATTAGGTTTATTTTAGTATTTTTTAAGTTTTAAAGCTGATTTTATATAATTATATTAATTTATATGTTAAGCATTGTATGAAAAAAAATTAACATGCCAGATACTAATGATTTTTCGTGTGTCAATATAAATCACTCCTTAGACGTGACTACAAAGTTATTTCGTCACTTTTGCTGACAACTGTCATTCTAATCAAGCTTTATTTTAAGGACTATAGTTTAGCAATAGCACATGAGAAGTTTTATTTCATGTTTCTGGACTGGCATTCAAACTGTAAGGCTGATCACCTCACCTTTATGTAACAGATGATCGATAAACGCTGCATCTAGTGTACTTATGCAGTTTGTTATGCACCACCGGGTGCGTACAGGGTATGGTCATGATGAGTGTTAACAGGAATACAAATGATAATAATAAAAAAAGGTATTTTTGAAATATGCAGTGTTGAAAAGTAAGTGATGATATTGTAATACCTAATAAAATAAAAAATTAACCATACCTTATCCATATTTTTAATCTTATCAAGAATTTCAGTCTTCGCTTCTAAATTGAATGATTTTGGTTCAACAACAATGGAGTTGTCTTTCAGGAGGGGAAAAATGTTTTCATGTAAAAGATTGAGTTTTCTTTGGACGCGGTGTATCGCCACTGATCCCGAGCAAATATTTGCATCATTTACAAACAGGTGAGTGGTTTCCATAGAAAATGACTTTAAAAAGTCTTGGTATCTGTAAATAATAAAAATTGTAATATTATTTGCAATGTTTTTTAAAACAACACCTTTTACTGTTTAATTTATTTACACCTTTTCCTCGCATGATCCGAACGGGGGGACCAAACGGCCCCAGTACCTGCGGTATATAGTGTGACGAGTTAGCAACCGAAAAGTCTTTAGACTTAGCGGGAAACAAATTGTAATGTGTATTAAAAAAATATCAAATAAACGCTGTTCTGCAGCATTGAAACTGAAAAGTTGGATGTATTTATGATAGTGCAATAATTTATTCATGTTACCGCGTACACATTTTTTACTCACTCGTGTATTTTATTCATTTTTTGTCAATTTGTCGACAGCTAATGTACAACGCATGAAATCGACCGTTGTATTAATTATGATTTTTTTAAAATATTATAAATGACGTAAAAACAAAAAAATTGGAAAATGTTTCTTTTTGTTATTTTCAAGATTAAAAAAAATGAATTTTGCCTCGCTAAGTGTCCTGCGCACTGCCATTTTAGTTTTGCTATACGATTTATGATATCTACGACTCCGGTTCGAGGCCTTATTTCACAATATCGTATTCTGTCTCTTAGGCATACCCCCAGCATCTGTCTTTCCATGGGTGCATTTTAGTTTCTGGCTACTTTTCTGCATCACAGACATGGTTTCTAGTCTGTATGTTGTCACTGGTTATCGAGAATACTCGAGCGATCAAATTAAAATTTATTTATGGGGGATTCGACTGCACCTTTTCGATCCGGCTAGGTTATGATGTACATAAAAATACAATCTAAGAATAGAGAATGACAGTACATAAAACTAATCTTTGAAAACAGGAAAATAAAAAAACTTAAACAAAAAGTAAACATAAAACACACTATTTTTGTTTCAAGGTTGACTTTTAGTAAGCTGTTACCAACTTTGTAAAAATATAAATACATAATGTTATGTATAATTTTTTTTATATAAAATTTATATTTGAAGCTTCGTGGTTATTTATTGTAATAAAATAAATGTACAACAATTTTGTTTTTAACTACTTATTTTTAATTTTTTCTAACGACAGTAATATTTTGTTTAAATTTACATTTTCAAATTGATGTCCGATTACCTTTCATTTTTTACAATATGATTTGGTGTGAAGTGAACAATAAGAGCTGGTTTATCAACAGGAAGAATTTCCGGACTGTTTTGGTGAATTTTGAAATCTTCAGACTGCAAAAGTGGATCTAGAAAGTTTTCATCTGGGACATCCACAACTGCAAAAAAGATGGCTTCATGTAAAAAAGTATTTTTGTTCAAAAATAAAATTATAAAACATATTGTTATTAAAAAAAAACATATATGTATCTATAAACGGAGAAGAGAACAACATGAAATGTGTACATATACTTAATTTGATATCTTGAGCATCAAAAATATTTTTTAGATTATAGTGTAACATTAGAACACTACTGATAAAAACATGGGTATTCTAAGTAAATGAATTTAAGTATTCTGTCTGATTTAAAGTTATACAATAAAAGTAAGTGATGAAAACTGAATCTGAAAGGTAAGGTATTGTAATTTGAAAACTTTAATTAATGTTAGTAAACATTTGTATTTAACCATTAACCGACTTTTCATGACTATCGGTTTTGAGACATACCCGTCTCTTCGTCAGGAGACTCGCTACGCCAACATGCAAATACTAAAATACACTTTCACCTTTACCATCACCGTAGTATACTAAGTATTTATGAAAAAATACATAAATTAAATGCAGAGTTAAAGGGGATGCACACACCACCATGTCCGAACATGCATTAAAATTAGGTTAGAAATATTCAGTGATATGTCTGTAGGGGTGGGGATTAGGAAGGCAAGGAGCTAATAATTATAATAATATTTGGCTGATTTATATAGCGCCATTTTTGTAAAAAAATCACCTCAAGGGCGCTTTACAATTGTATATCTAAACTTACATTCTAACTAAACTTAAGTGATATATTATATTTCCAGATTTAAAATTGAGGGTACGATAGTTTAAAGAAGTGGGATTTTAGTTGGGATCTGAACTGACTGGGACTGTCGATAATTCGTAAGTTTGAAGGCAATTGGTTCCAGGCAGAGGGGCCGGCGGCGGCAAAAGCACGATCTCCAAATCTAGTGTTTGGGGAGCGCCGGATTTCGACAAGTTTTCCTCTTCCTGAATCAAATGCTGACCTAAGAGTAGATTTTCTTTGACATGTATTTTCCCTAATACAAAGGTCCAATAGGTATTTTGGAGCCATTTCATGAAGGGATTTGAATACAGTCTAGCACAGCTTGTATTTTATTCTCTCTGGGGTTTTTAACCAGTGCAAATTTCAAAGATGTTGTGATATGTGAGAATATTTTTTTACTCTCGTAATAAGCCTTTAATTTTTAAATAAAAAAGTGGGCTATATTGACAAAGACGAAGAGACAGGTATGTCTCGAAACCGGTAGACATAAAAAGTCGGTAAGAGGTTAAATACAAATATTTACTAACATATGTTTTATACATCGGAATATAATTTTAATTTCCTGAAAGTCCTTTCTCATTTTATTAATGTAAGTATGTTATAATTTTTTTTTTTATATTTCTTTTGAATTTTTACACAACAATTGATGTGAAAGTATGTACTATTATGTATAAAATCAATAATACACTGACACTCCGGAACGCGCCTGCGGGCCAGTGGAGTGGCTACATCAATAAATAAAAAGGAAATTATATTGAATGTACCTATTGTATAAACTTTTTCTTTTGTAAACTATGTATTTATATTGTATATTGGATTAAATAATAAGAAAAAAAACATTAATTAAAATTACCACAAAGTTAAAAACTTTGAACATAAGTAATATTAAAACCTTACTTTATAACAAAAGACAAAATAATATATGACCTTTTCAGTTAATATTTAATACACATTTATTTTATGTAATTTTATAATTTAAATGGATCAATAAAGCTAGGGTTTCCTAGGACAGCGGTGCCCGTATCTTAACGGCCGTAGTGAACGATGATGCGGTGGACAGCCGTCGTAGTGGTGACTAGAGAGTGGTTTTATTTTTTAACGGTGTTATCAACATCGTTTTCCTAGGAAACCACTCTCTAGTCACCGTTACGACGGCTGTCCACCTCATCTTCTTTCACTACGGCCGTTAAGATACGGGCGCCGCTCTCCTAGGAAACCCTAGCTTAAGCATGGGAAGTAATAAGAAAAATGGATCTCCCCTTTAACACAAGACATGGAAATAAAAATTCTCACCTATGAATACAGCACCTGGATCATCTGGAGTTTTGACATCAATTGAATACACAATTTTTCCATCAGGTAGAGTAACATCTTGTCCATTCTTTAGCAAACCGAGTAAAGGACCAGGTTTAATTCCCTGGTTAACACATTTTTGAAGATCGAGCATTCCTGGACATGACTAAAAAAGCAAATATTCTGTGATGATAATTTAAAAAGAGCTCTTAGATCTGTAAGATGTTTTTTAAAACACTTTAATACAATATACTGTTAAAGCCTTTTTTTAGTATGTATCACAAAATCTGAGAGCTATAGAATTTACAGTTATAATTATTTTCGACACCTAATATTAAAATTTGATTGTAAATCCTCGATTAATATTGATTTTAGTACAGATAAATAGTTTGAGAAAAAAACATAAGCCAGGAAAGTAACAGAACAGTACATTGAATTTTTTAGAGGTATTTGAATATTAAACATAAAAAAACATACCTTTAAACGACAAATATAGGCCATGGAACATAACTGTTCATTTCTTGGTTCCTGGAGAAGACTATCAATACTAGTCGTTTGTACCCATCTGCGGCCAGAACCTACAAAATTTGATAATTATTATACACACCTAAAATATAAGACAAAGATAAAACAGTAAGGAAATAAATCAAATAAAAAAGACATTAAAAGTAAAATAGAAATCACAAGCTTGATTTACACATTTAAGTAAGGACTGGAGTAATAGGCGGCCTCCGTGGTGTAGTGGTCAAGACGCTTGACTCACACACGGGAGGTTCCGGGTTCGATTCCCGGTGAGAACACAAAAATTAAAATTTGATTTTTCTCAAGCCTGGTTGTTCTGTAATGTAATTCACCACTGTCATTGGGCCTCCTGGCCTGTTGTGGTGCAAAAAAAATGAAATGAAAATGAAAAAATAGCTTCTATACAAGTAAATAAAATTATGCCTCAAATTATTTTTAACAGTCAAAATATAACACAATTTTATATTGATGGTAAAAAGGCTAAATGACAGGTGCGCCATAAGTAAAATTTGCAGGTGAGGTACTATAAGGTTGCCAACACTAAAGCGCTCTTCTGTTGGCAACGCTGACGCGTACCTAACTTCAAGTCATACTATATGCCAACTTCACACAAGAGCTTCTCCTCCTTTGCCTCCGCTTCACGCATTGGTTGTCGCTCCACATGGGGCTCTTGTCCTACGTTAATCATAGTAAATTCCTATTGATAAATGTATGATAATCTAGCGTATAAAATTCAAGATTAAATATTCTATACCTTAATCCAAGTTCGTCTTTCTAATCGTAATACAATTAATTAGACTACATATTAAACCTTCACCATTCAATATAAACCTACAAGGCAATTTGTAAAAATAAATTCAACTTTGTGTAGTATAAATTTGTTGATTTTATGAACGCCATACAAGAGGGTTTCTGATGTAAACACCTAAATTTATGTCCGATCTCAATGGTTGGCTCATACGATGCTATTTCAGCTTTAGTCGATATGTACTCGTATTCCTTTACATTTTATATGATTGGCAGTAAATACGATAAGCTGTATTGTGTAATATGAAATTATGTTACTTACTTTCATGAGCATAATAATCTGTATTATCTGGTTCCACTGATTCAGTAGATAATGTCATTTCTGAATTTATAAAAGAGGTGTTTTCTTTTCTGAAAGTAAGTTAAAATAAAAAATATGAGACAGGCATATTTCGGAGTAAATTTGATTTACAATAAAATTTTCTTCACTAAATGTCTAATTATTGTCTTTCAAAACAATCCTCTCATTTACAGTTTCTTTCTCTTGGATAATACATTAAGTTTCTTTATAAGCACCATCTGTGCTCTTACCAAACAGATAAACAGTGATAAATTGGGTTGGCGTTTATTTTGTAGAACTCTAAATGTTAGGAACTTAATAATAAATCAATCACTAATTTAGTCTAGATATTTATTTGGATTGTAATTGGACAATTGTTTTGCCTTATTGAGGCATTTTCCAACTAATGATTGTTTAAAAATGTCCTAAAAAAACAAAACAATTGGTCGATTTTTACAAGAGAAAATGAATATGTACTAAATAAATCAGTTTTGATTTAATATTAAGTTCCTATAATTAATACATTACAGTTTTGATTGGCTGAAAAATGTTGCTTTATAACAACAAGTCCATCAATGTGCTTAATTATTTAGGAAGGTATCCAAAATAAAACATTTTTAATGGATTAAATTCTATTTTTATATAACATGACGCATCACACATATTTTTTAAAAAAAAGTAGATTTAAACCCAATAAAAGTGTTTTATTTTGGATACCTTACCAAATTTCAATACGGAATTCTCTCAATTATCTGCATACATAATAAATACTTGATTACTGTTTTTACAAGAAGTAAAAATAAAATTAAACGCAATATGAAATATAGTAAACAATCCGAAGATGACATATAATCAAAAACATGTACGGTTTATTTATTATTATTTATGATAATAAACAATGTTTGTAAGTTGAAATGATCTTAACTTGTCAATTGTGAAACATCATAATGCATTAATATTGTGGGGACTAAAGAGTAGAGTGACAACGGTAAATTATTGAAATTAGGTACACAATGAACCAATATAAGGGCGCGTAATAAGTCACTCGCGACTTGGTGGTTTAGGTTTATAATATTTTGTGTTATTTAAACTTTTTACATATTCCGAAACAAGCATACAATCTAGGGTAAACCACTATGACATCAAATAAAAATATCTTCATAATATCTTACCTTATCAGAGGAACATATTTTACTGACATAACAGCATCATCATAATTTACGTCACTGCTACAATCAGCCATTTCTATTTTCATATCTTTTAACACAACAAATTTTCTTGTAGCAGTGAAGAGATCATCCTAAAAAAATGTATTAATCAGAAATTATTTGTGAGAAAATATTAGCAATTAGATATTAGGCAGATAAATAGGAATATAATGCGTAAAAGACAATATAAGAACAAAAAAAAGAAAACCTAAAAAAGTAAACCCTAAATAATGAGCGTACTAGGTAGGGTGCTAGGTAGCGCGCGTATTATTATTTTAAGAGTGAACCATAGGCGTAAATCTGGAGTCCATAACACTACCACAGGACCATAAAAACTAGCGCCAATAGATCATAAGTCTTGTAAATGCTAGCCTTCTATACCACCTAAAAAAAAAAACTGTCTTGTTTAAGATCGTTAGAAGCCTTCTTTGATTCAAATTTATTTGTTTAAAATGCATTTACTGAAAATTTGGCAAATTCTGGAAAAAATGGGAATAATCAGCAGGCATATGAGAGGAGAAATTAATGTAACGTAAAGGAAGTGTAAGGCTTGCGTGGTGTTACATTCTATTCTGTCTAAACCTATGGGAAAATGATTAGATGGTCTGTTTTTATTGAAAAATTATTTAAAATATCAAACCAATCGCGGAGGTCCGTGCAGTGTTATCTTAGGTACGCCGACATCTTGAAGAGTGAGTGAAACTCCCGGGAGTCCTCCCATATTGCCCCAGTTGGCCGATGTAAAGAAAATGTGCTCCAGTCGAGCAAGCTTCATCTTGTGTTCATGGGCCAGTCGTTGTGTTCCCTCACCACAGTTGAAGAGATATCTGAATACAAACAAATGAGTCCACCATTTTATTTTGTTGAAGAAAATGGGAATTAGGCATGCGATGATTTGATAGATTTAATGAAAACATTTGTTCCGTTGAGTCGTTGCATTTTAAACTGTATACATTTTTTTTTGTTGCATTTAAATTTCTTTTCATCTTTATCTTCTTGTATATTTTCCCAATATTTTCTGTACCCATCTATTTTCAATAACATCATAATTTATTATGAATAAAATAAACATTTTAGGCAAAAAATACAAATAAATAAATTACTTGTAAAATACATTTATGCTTGAATCACCTCTAATTTTTTTCTATCGCATTCATTAAATACATGTTATTTTTTATCATTCCTTTTTTTTGTTTCTTTCCATTGAAGATTAGTATGAAGTAATTTTATTATATACACTGGTGATGCAACAGACCTCAGCTTCTGCTTCCACAACTGTGGAAGTTCTGCACGTTTTTTGACATCCGTTTCTGTTTCCGCAACTTTTATAAGAGAAAGTTGAATGGAACTTTACGCGCAGGAGAGGTGTTGCAGGCGTTCCAGACGACCACAAGCGAGCCGGGCGCGTGCTTTCGGCACTTGTTGCAATGCGTTTGTTCAAATACTTTTTTACTACATTATACGCCGTGACGTGAGTGAAAGCTCGTAAGATTTTCTGTTCTTGTTTGTTTTATAATTAATGTGTGTCGTGTGTGCAACTTAAGTGCAATTATGAAACCAAAAACAAGTCCTGTTTGGGACTATTTTGTTAAAATTGAAGATCTAACAGCCAGATGTAAACTACGTGCCGAACTCAAATTGAGAATAAAGTCCAATCTACGTCATCATCAATGATGAATTCATCATTACAAACGTTAGAATCCATGTTGAGTATAAATGAAGACCAGCAAGATTCGATTACAAATAACGAGAATGACAATCTACTTTTGGAGAAACAGTCACAACTTTAGGAGTACAAAAAAGAAAAACGATTGGCTTAACAAGAGGATCACCTTATGTGGTGGAAAATAAATTCATTCAAATATACTAATCTTTTGCCAATAGTGCGCCAATATTTATCAGCTCCTCCCAGAAGCGTCGCCAATGAGCAATTATTTAGCGGAGCTGGTCTTATATATAAAGAACACTGTAACAGATTGTTAGGTGTAAAAGTGGCCAAACTACTATTCATAAAATGTAACAAACCACTACTTAATTTTGAATATTAATTTCATTAAAAATTGTATTAGTAAAATTTTTTTTTTTTTTTCAATTAATAACTTTTTAAAAATTAAAATTGACTTTTTACATCTGTTTTTGTTTCTGCTTCCGTCGAGACATTTCCGTTGAGACACATCGCGTTTATTTTGTTTGCTTACACAAACAACCAAATTGTTATACTAGGTTTAGGAAACACAATAGAAAATTGAAAGAAATATTTTTTAAATGTTTGGTTTGATCTCATTTGTCATTTTTACAAATTTATTCAAAGAATTTAAGTTATGTTTTTAAGTTTATTTATTTACTATTTATACGGCCCGAGCCAATTACAACAGTTATATGAAGAAGCATATTTACAAGAAACTGGACAAATAGCACATAAAACTATGTAGTAAAGACAAACAATAAGATGTTTATATTGGGGAAAAAAGTGTGACATTTGAATGACAAAACATTACATAGTTCTAACAAAAACAGTACGTTAGTAAGGGAATTATGATTTTATTTGTTCCGAAAATCAGATGGTAATTTAATGTGATAGTGGTATTAAACTAAGGTTTGGACATCACTGTGACATAAAATATAAAAACTTGTAATTAAAATAAAATTAAGAGGAAATTAAAAATTAACCTAGATTGATCTGTAAACATGAATACAGATTTGGGGGTTCCGGTGGCACCAGAACCCAATACTTGAAGTGTAACAGTTCCGGGAGCATATTTTGAACCTCTTTCTTTTATAATATTGCGTTGTTTCTGCGCCTCAGTCACATGTTTACATAAAGGTCTGGACATATCTGATAAAATTCTCAAAATATTAGAGTTGTCCAATTTAGAATACTTTCGATGTACAGCCTGTGGAATCCTTGTAAAATAATTCATAAAAATATATTTTACAACGTGATGCATTAAACGAAGATGTGTCAAAAGCTAACCGAATTTTTTCCGAGTTTTTGAATTTCGATGTATAACATTTACATCGAAATTTGAAAATATTTTTATACACAACGATAACCTAGAATTAATTTATGTTCTCGCTCTTTGCGCCGAATCTGCGCTTGACACTTAACACACGCAATCGAACGCAATGTGTCAAAAATGACATATAAATCATAGACAATCATGAACCATTCTTCTTCTTTTTCGTAAAATTAAAGTGCTCGATAAATAAGTGTTGTAATGTGCCGATTCTGCTGAATATGACGATATCTTGGGAACAAAAGGATTCTTGTGAAAAACATATTCATGGTGTGAAACAGGAAAAATGCCAAGAAGAATTCAGTTTGAACTTCAAAGCAATCTTATAAATAAAATATGTTACCAGAAGACAGGACACTGTTACGGAATTGGCTAAAGACACGACTATAACCTTTATCAAAGCCAACATACCTTTGGAAAATCTCGATGATCCGCAAGTCAGAGCCTGAATTGACAAATTATATGCAAGGTAATCGATTTATTTTTATTTACTTAATTCTGAGCAAAACATTTATTTTTAATGTGTTTTTACCGATTTTGATAACCTAACTGTTTTTGACACATATTTATAAAGTGGTAAAAATACGACATTCAACATTTTACCTGTAATTTTTATAGTATGCAGCTTACCCACCACATACCGCACACCGCATCTGAGGACATAAGTCTCCTTGGCGGTGCCCACATACACGGAAAATTTGCTCGTTGTCAAACGAGAAAAGCTGCCCGAAGGAGCTCTCTGAAATCTGGTAGCCTTAGCATCTTTGTGCTGAATGAAAGTAATCCAGAAGTACATAATATGTACTTCATTGGATTGAGAAGAGAGGGAAGTGAATTCTTCACTGACTGGGATTAAATTGATTGGACATGATCAATTCGCCGAAATGATTACAAAACTTTTTAAAAGCCTTGAAATTCTTTTTAGAAGCCACCAGATCTGTATATCCGACAGGACCTATAACAGGGCCACAGATAGTAGCGAGAAGCTCCATTCGGTAATCATAGAGAAGGGGAAAGGAACAAGACCACAGGATGTGTTCAGAAGATTGGTTAGGATATCCGCAACAGCACGAAGGGGAGTCAACAATATTAAAAACAAATAATTTTTGATTAAATTTACCATGACCTGATAAAAACTGCGTAGTCCAGTGATCGGGGATAACCCAAGAAGATTCTAAGCGCTGACGGATTGAAGGAAAAAAAAGAAAGGTAACCCTCCCTGAAGAGGAAGATTCCCATCGCGATTACCAAGCATTAAGAAGAGCATTTAAAGTCATTTTTTTAATATTTGATTGAGACATTCGTTCAGTTGGGAGTAGATGGACGCCACCAATAACAGAAGAACGCCTTCTTTTTAGGTGGAAATTTGCAGATCGTCGCTGAACCTCCAGATCTAAAGGAAACAAGCCCGTTAGAACCGGGAGTGCATCCGTTGAGCATATCCTATATGCTTTAGAAAGAGCCAGAAGAGGTTGCCTTTGTCCGCTTAACATAATTCGCCTGAAATATTGCAACTCACATCGGTGTGCCCAACAGCCAGCTGCATAGCATACGATGCCTAGGAAAATGGATTTATAATAGACCGTTGAAGTTTCAAAAGACAATCCCCAGCTGGCTCTGGCCAAGCGTGCAACTTTGTGGAGAGCCATCTTTCCCAAATTTACGGCTTTCCTAGCATGGGAAGTGTAAGACAAATTTCTTTCAAGGATTACACCAAGGTTTGAAACTAAATTTGACGCTCGAATAGAAGTGCCCATAAATTTGATTGAAGGAGGACACACAAAATTACCTTTTAAAAGTGAGAATTGAGTTTTTTGAGGAGAAAAACTAAATTTATTTCGAATACCCCAATCGGATTCTTTATTAATGCATTAGCTGCGTCACCCTCCAGAGATCTGCGGCTATTGCCCTCAATCAAAATACATCCATCATCGGCAAAAGCCTATATAGTATGCAGTGAATTTGTTTCGGAAACTCACTGATCAAAACAATTTACTAAGCGACAACTTTTACAAACACTATTATAATTTCAAGATTAACACCAAATGAAAACATTTGACAGTAGACTCAAAAAATTGTCAAAAATATAGTTTTCCTTTCTCAGTTAACAATTGTTTTTTTTTTCAGGTGCTGGAGATTTGCCGTTCACAAAAACATTAATAAAGAAGTATCTCGGGATTGTAGCTGCCGAGAAAATTTGCAAAGTGAAAGAAGTTTTACAAAACAAAAAAATGATTTGTTTTGCAACGAAACTATCGATTCTTCAGGCCGTTGTGTGTTCGCCATATTATTTAGAATTAATACAGGTCCTGAAGAGGTAAAACTGTTTGTGGCAGGAGTAAAATATTTAGAATCAGCCTATGCTACAAATTTTGTCAGGGCTATAATAGATGCCCTACTATATTGAGTTTGAAATTGTGAAGAGTGTAGTGGCAGATTCAGGTTTTTACATGACTAAACGTGTTGAGACGTTGAAGGTGGTTTTGGGTGACCATCTTTTGCATGTGCATTGCACACATATATATTCCGCGTTTTATGTAGTATTTGCTTAATTTTTTGTATTAAGTTAAAAATGTATAAATATTACAAGTTAGTTTATAATATGTAGTTTATATTCAGTGTTTTTAAT
This sequence comes from Micrasema longulum, assembly GCF_059751315.1. Classification (NCBI taxonomy): domain Eukaryota; kingdom Metazoa; phylum Arthropoda; class Insecta; order Trichoptera; family Brachycentridae; genus Micrasema; species Micrasema longulum. The sequence goes on along the minus strand of NW_028277949.1, from coordinate 174,080 downwards.
GTTGTATTATTATAAAATAAATATTTTTTATGCAAAAAAACAATGGCTTTGACTTGTATTATCAACTCGTTTAGTACTCAAATTGGTTCTAAAAAATAACACCGCTGGTTTTCAAAAATAAAACAACGCTTTTGGAGAAAAATAACACAACTTTTCACAAATAATAAAACCGCTGTTTTCCGGTCTCTACCCATAAGTAAAGAATTCCACCAAATTTACCTAGGAGCTATTTTTATTTCTTGAAACGCCGTGCATCCGATAATATTTATATGTTTGCCATCACAATTTTGTAAATAAACGCAATAGATGAAAATAGTTTTTTTGAAAAGGTTTTTTATTGATGTAAATCAATATTCATAATTGAGCATCGGTAATTTATAAAAAATGACAAATAATTATTAATGTACAAATAAAAGGTAGGTACGCATAAAATCCGAAAGAAAAATCATTATTTAAATTTTGTTTATTTACTCTGTGGTTTTGGTGGTGTCTTTGGTTTGTTTTTATTTGGGTTTCTCGTTTTGTGGGAGTTTTAGGGATTTAAGATTTTCCACTTACCGCCCGTTCGTGTTTGGATATGAAGTGAAGTATTGAATGGCGAATTAAGTGAATCGGCGTTTTATTTTGTGTTTATCAAATTACGATACTCTCTGATTTTGTAATTAATGACATAATTACATGCTTTTATTAATTTTTGACAAATTTTTGGTTCTTTGTGTTGAACTATAAAATTGTGTTTGTTTTCAGTGTTGAATAGACTATTACTAGCCCCTTTAATCACAAGTCAGTTTTATTATAAATCAACTGTAAAATGGACGTAACAAGATCTAGTAAGTTTACGTTTAAACCACATAATACAACACTTTAAATATTGTAAACATAACCTGCAAAACGTACGAATTTTTATGTTTTTTTTTTTTCATAATTTGAATGATGTGTTTTTATAATCATAACTGCGATATTCCATTCTCACGACAAAGCACTCTTCAGGTGTCATAGTTATCTTTCTTTTCTTAGTTAAAACATAGTGCATATACCTAAAGAAAACAAAAAAATATTGATTGGTTAATGAAAGAAAATTTGGACCACGTTCTACCACAACTAAATTTTAAAATATTATTAGTAATATAAGAATTTACACAGGCACAAATAACTTATAGGTGTAAATGACCATTATATATATCTCAACCGTTAAAATGTTATTTATAATAACTAAAGAAATATTGAGTAATTAATTAATTAAGGTCAGGTTGTTTTCCCATGGCTAGTGTCATGTATCAAAGTAGGCACGGGTAACTCGAGATTATTTTTTGAGCTGCATGTCGGCTCGCAGTATTTGAGCTGGAGTTGAACCGGCTGGCGGATCTGCTCAACGATTCACAGAATCACCATCAACGCGCTGACTCAGCTGACCTGAAGAATTGGGTACACGTACGATTCGAACAAAACTCACAATTGACCACCTATAAGAAGTTTGTGCTGCAGCTCAACAGCTCGAAGCTTTCAAACAGTCTTTTTGAACCGGTTCAAAATTGAGTTACCCAAGCCTAGATCAATGGTCCGCCGTTCGAATCCCACTCCACCCCAACTTGATTTCCATGTTCTAATGGTGAGTTATTTATAACTCATTAAAAATAACCCACAAAATGAAATATTTGGGTAAATCATAAGAACGCAAATATTTATTTTACAATAAAAAAAAATCATTCATAATTAAAACATAATGAGCAAGCTCAGTGGTTTTTTTTAAATTTTTTTATTTGTTAATGGACTATTGAACTACGCCAAAAAAAGTTTTATTGACATTTTTATACAGGTGTTCTTTAAACCCTGTCACATCTGAAACCACGATGATAAGTATGGGCAAGAAAACATGGCGTAAGTATAGCCTAGAAGACATATTAACATATTAAAAAAAGTATTTAGAACAAAGAAAATTTAAAAAAATAAAATATTAAAAAAACAAATGGTTGCTTACTTCTGCAGGAGAGAAGCGAGGGGGGCGCGGCTGTGCGGTTGACAGTGTATCAGGCTCCCCCCTCCTCGTTTCACCCCTAAAGAAGTAAGCAACCGTTTGTTTTTTTATTTATCTTTAATTTTTAAGATTTTAATTGTTCAAAAAATTTATTTTAATGTGCCAATATGTCTTCTTGCTCAGACTGATCATCGTGGTTTCGGATGTGACTAGGTTTAAAGAACATCCTGTATATCATATATTTTGAACTGCAGCGAACTGAATGAGAATAAGCAGAAACGAACTTCTGACGTCACACGCGGAGTTATTTCAGAAACACAAAGCTTTGAAAAACCAAAGCGCTGATAAAACGATACATAAAAATTTAAAAAATATTTTTTTGGTTTAGTTTAATAGTCTATTAACAAATATAAAACAATAAATAAACCGAAACTTGTATTGGCCAAAACTGTCCAAAACCAAAACTTCGTTCGGTCACTACAATAAATATATGTTATGTTTTGTTAACATTGTATAGTATCTGTTCTATTATTATTTAAAAAAATATATCCATTGTAATTTTTCTGACTTATTCTTAAAATTGTTCTTGTATAATGTCATTATTTCTTCTAATAATTTTTTTTCCATGCCCTAACACGGGCACAGCCTAAAAAGACATAAGTTCATGAATATAATATGTAAAATATAACTTAATTTGAAATTAATAAACATTAAAACAATTTTTTTCAGATTTCCAGGAGTTATTGCCTGATATCGAAGATTGTATCTCTGGTGCTGATTTTATATGCATCGATGGGGAGTTCACAGGACTGCGAGCCGGCCGACCTGTGAATGCGTTTGATTCTCCGTCTGAGTATTACCATAATGTACTGTCTTCCTCTTCCGACTTTCTGCTCGTGCAGTTTGGGCTGTGTGCCTTCCGCTGGGATAAGGAGGCGCAGTTGTTCCGCCATGGCGCGTTTAACTTCTACTTGTTCCCGCGCTCGAAAAATAGGAACTCTCCTGGCAAAATATTCTCTTGCCAGAGTTCATCTTTGGAATTTCTCGCGGACCAGAAATTTGACTTTAACAAACTCTTCTATGAAGGTAAAAGATTGAAATAAAAAATATATCTATTTACTCGGTTCTTTTTTAAAAACCTTTTATTTTATTTTATGGACCTCAAAACTTTTTTTCACTGAGATGTAAATTATGATATTTTGAATCACGAATTTAAACATCCTCACTGCGCTGACAATATCTGTTAAGTAAGGATAGTGAAGGTAGGTAGAAGTAAAATGATAAAATAAATGACTTTGTTTTTAACCACTTTTTTTTTTGCTTTCTTAAGTTGTTTTATATATATTTTATTATAATGAATAACCACAAAGTTAGTGCTTCTTGCGTTAAAGATAGTCTTGAAAATTATATCATAATTTTTTATTTATCATTTTATAAATAAAAAAACATTAATATTCCAGGTATATCTTACCTTTCTACTTCGGATGAGGTGAAGATGAGAGATGAGTTGGAAGAAAAAAATGCGTATGATAGATCAATGCTTACTGCTAAAACTAGCGATATAAAAAATTCTAAGGAGCCAACTATCCCCATACCTCCAGATCTCTCACCTCAGATTGCAGATATATGGTAAATATGAAATCTTATAGCTCAATAGAGTTACGCAAAATCTCATTCGTTTTTATTTATTACCGTCTTTTATAACATCACTCGATGTTTATTGAAAATTGGATAATTTACTTAATTTGAGTAATTTACAAACAGGTGTCAGGACCACCCCCTGCTGATACTATCAGGCCGTTTCCCTGTCTATTTTGGCATACAATCTTAGGTTTTTGCACTTCCATACATCTTGTCTTGCATGCCCTTGGATTATGTTGACTTTTTGATATAAACACATTATTTAAGTTTCTACTGCCTGTTCTCATCATACAATACCATTCACTCTTGTGTTGTACATTTTGTTTTACCATTCTTTCGTGACTATACCATCTTAGTGACTCTTTCTTAATCTATATTAAAAAATATAAGATTACCAATGAGGAGAAAAACGGAGTCTCGAACCTCATTGTATAAGGGTTTAAAATTGTACAATGAGTTACCTGAGGAAATAAAAGAAACGGAAAGCTTTCAAATATTTTAAATCCGTTTTCAAAAAAAAGTACTCTATAAATTTTTATATAAAATGTAACGTTATTAAAAGTTACTTCTTAGAGCGCTCATGGTCACATCGATAAGAGGGAAGCACATCATTAGGATCTGCCTTCGCCCGCTTCTGTCTTCGGTGCTTCCGGAGGCCTCTTGAAAAGATACAGCAGTCGCTTCCGTCACTAAGTCTGTGCAGGACTTCTTCCATGAGATCGAGCTCCCTCTACTAGTACTCAGACCACAATTTTTTCTACTTTGCCTCTATGTCTCGTAATATGGCCGAAGCACCCGAAAACACGGATTCACATAGTGGAAGGAAGACGCTGTTCAATACCCAATCCTTATAGAAACTTTAGTCATATGGGCAGTCCATGGTATGTCTGCCTTCATTCTCTTTCTCTTGAGGTTCAGGTTCCTGTGGTGTACAAGAATATAGAAAAAAATTACATTTATTCATTGCAGAGTGAGCCATCGCATTTCTTCTCCCGATTTCAGTATCACACCCTCCTCTGTTTACTATTATCGAGCCCAGATAAATATATCCATTTATGATCTCCCAATTTCTTATTTGAGTTAATTTTGATCTATTCTGATTTCTCCGGTCCATGATCATTATTTTGGTATTTTCTCTGTTGATTTGCTCGCATTTTTTAGGAAAGAGAAGTTCACTTATGTTATCCCCATTATTGGCAAGGACAGTGATGTCATCGGCATATCTCGAATTCAACATTCGTCTTCTACGAATAGAAATGTCTTTTTCTCAATTCAGTTTAAATATTGAATAGTAAAGGTAATATAAATAAGGTACATCCCTGACAAACAAACTCCCAAATACACCCAAGTCAGCGCTGTCCAGTCTTACCGTGGCGGAGTTACCTTCATTAAGAATTCTCAACAGGAAAACAAGATGATTAGGTGCTCCCGTTTCATCTTAATGGCCCTTGTTAAAGAAAAAATATTAATCATAATATGTTATGAACCAACTTAACAAAGCATAAATCAATAATAATAAAAAAACATGTTAGTTCCAGATTTGCATTCCTTTTGGATTTCATCATTTGTAACTCGTGTCGCCCATTAATTATCCTTTTAGTTACAGTGACCAAATTTCAACTGCATTCATTCTGCTTTTGTCATGCAAAATTACTTACATAACTTATTCCATAATATAATAATACATTTTATTTATTCTAAATAAAATGAAGATCATAATATAATAATGACTCATCACAGGAATACTATTATTAAATAATACACCAGCAGTTTAAAGCTGATGTGTGTACATAATATGTATAGTGATATAAGTTTTTTTAATGTTAAAATTATGGTCATGTTATCGATTTTTTAGCTGATAAAATGAAATTGCATTGACCGCTGCTTCCTCAGGAAGATTGATCCAAATGTCTACGACTTGTTTGGTCACTAAGTGTTTTCCGGGATTGAATATGAAAGAAGTTGTGCTTAATTAATGAATGGCCTCTCACAGATGTTGATTATTATTAGTAAAACAAAAATGCGTTATTATATGTAAAAATTACAAAATGAAAACAATTCTCGATACTTACATTATTAAAATTTCCACAGCAAAAAGGTAAGTAATTTACTTGAAGAAAACAGTGACCGCCAAATAGAACTAGAGAACCTTAATGCCTTCGTTAGGAAACTCGTTTACCAGGAAATGGAAACAAGGTTCCCTAATAAAGTCTTCTTGGAAACAGTTACAAAAAATCAGAAAAGGTAAAAATAACTTTGATTATCTTAATGTTTTAAAAATATTGATTTAGATTAATTATATTTCTGTTTTGAATAAAATATTAAATAAATTACACGTTGTTACACCCCAACGTTGAAAACAAAAGCAATAAAATAGTTGTATTTTCCCTCTTTAAAGACTTTTCCATTTGATTTATTTTCACATAAAACTCTTATTTTTTTCTTTTCTATATGAACACCTCACTGGGCATAACCCTATCAGATTGTCAATTTTATTAGTTAGATAACAAACATTGTGCAACATAAATTAATAAAACAAATGTTTTTTTGCAGAATCCTGTGTATCTCAAAAGCAATTTCTAAAGAAGATATGAAAGTTAAAGTGGAGGAAAAAATTAGCAAGGAATGGGAAGAATTAGAAGAAGCAGTTGGCTTTTCTCAAGTGATAAGAAAAATCAGCAAATCGGTAAGTTTATAGTATTAAAATTTTGACACATTCAGATTACAGTTTTGAAATAGATTTTTAAACAGTTTCCTTCACTCGTCACATTCGTTTGAATCACTATGTTGTTGACTTGTAGTTATTGTTGAAATTACCTAATCCACATCGAATATCCAAATAAATGCTAAATTTATATTATATATTACAAGCCAAGTATTAAATACTTGAAGTGGCGGATAACTTTGTTTACAATTTTAAAAGAATAAAGTCCGTTTTTTAACTTATTTGTATGTCAACATTACGCGCCTTTCTTTTGTTAAATATTATGCTTTTGTAACATCATCGTAAAAACTGCCAGATCGCTTTAAATCCAAAATGTTGCATTGATTAAACACATATTTCCGTCACTATCACAAGTTTCACAAAACTCCATTTAAATTTTTTCACTGACAAAGTAAACATGGACTCTATTCTCGAATGTAAAAAAGAAATAAATTTAAGGTTATTTATCTGACATTTGATATTTGACTGTCTTTTGTAAAATAATAATTGAAAAAAACGCTGGATGTCAGTAACGTGTTAGTTTTTTCGTTCTAAAACAATTTCTAAAATAAGCACTGCCTAAAAACTAACCCATACTTGCGTAATTACAACTGAAAAATAACCCACACACACACGCATTGATCATTTTTACAACACTAATACATGTAAAAAAATAGGCATATTTAGTTCGTGCCTCTGCCATTAGTGGTGCGCCGATCGGAACGAAATACATTTGGCGCATTTTTCAAATTTTACAAATAGTAAATTGGATATTTTATATAATTTTTGTTATTGTTTTAATAAAATTCTAGTAGGGTAGGCACTGCTTATGTGCTTATATGGAACGCACACCACTGATCATAAGAGAGTATTTCAGTTCATGTGGCCCCCAAATCATCGAGCCACTCTCGAGTCTACTTCGCATCAAGGAGTTGTAAAGAGTTCTCAGTACACGGGTATTTCCAAAAACCCTGGCAGTACGCAGAACGAATCCTAACATCTTCAATACTTTACCACTGATTGCCTCTATGTGCTCAAAAATCTAACGCCCAGATCCCTAACATTCGATGTTTCTATCAGATTCTGGTCATTGATTTTGTAAACAATATTTTAAGTTTGTCCAAATTTTTGTAGATCAGGACTGGATGAATCCAGTCCTTGTCTTCAAAAATTTGGACAAACTCAAAATATTGTTGATAAATTACCTGGTCCATGAAGAAGTATAGAAATTGAAAAAATAACATTTTCAGGCGTTGCCTAGAATGTAGGTGAAATAATTCAATTAGATGAATCTCACCCGCATAAATAAAGGTTTCAGCTCTTTAACTTCACAAACATCAACAGATGAAAGAATTGAAGGAATATAGATGTTCAAATATAGGCAGAATGGTGAATGTTACACAGTGTGTAAAGTGGCCACTTAAACCAGCCATTGACAGGTCATAAGCCCTGTAGATGCCTAGACTTCTAAATTACCTTCTCTTAAATGTTCTTCATCTCTGTTGTAAAATGTTAATTGATTTTGTAGCAAGGATGTGAGAACACTCACCCCTTACCTATATAACAGCCCGATACGGACTTGGGCTCGGAGGAGGAGATTTAGCCATAGACTCACCCTTTACTCAGCATATGCTTGGAGGGCGAGAATTAATTTTAGAGGATCCATCACAATAGATCTACACAGGTTGCAGTGACATCAGCAGTTTATTAAGCACCAACCCCCATCTACAATAATAAATAATACAAAAATATAAGCTATAAAAATATAACCTTTGTTTACATGTGCAATATGTGTTTTTCAGGGCAAATTAGTGGTTGGACATTCTATTTTGCTGGACTTACTTCATATTTTAAATCATTTCTTTTCACCCCTCCCTGAAAATTATCAAGAATTCAAAGAATTTGGCCATTCTGTATTTCCGAGGTAAATCTACTGTGTCATCTGCATTTAAAAATATTTTGAAATATCGCTATCTTATTTCTTAAAATGCGCACGTATTAACATTTTATAGTCATTTTTATATAGATGTTATTATTTTACATGCATAAGCCTTAAATACTTTTTTTTAACATTATAAATTAAGATGTAATTAAAAAGATAAAAACTGATTGATAAAGAATAATCAATGATTTAGATGTTTTTAAAATACTGTTGATGAAAAATTCAATTTGTTAATATGAGGTTGTAAATATTCTCACTTTTTAAAAATGGATTTTTATTCCAATAAATATAAATTTTATTATTCATGAATGTAAATATATGATATTTTATTTTTCTAGGATTATAGATACCATGTATCTCGCTAGTTTACCTGAATTCAAGGACAGTATACCTTCTCTCAACCTAAATAATCTTCACAAAACCCTCTCTGAAAAACCTTACAAAATTCCACCCATTGGTAAGTGTTAATTATATTGATATAGTGTTTTCATATTTTATTTGGAAAATCAACAGTCCTATACAGTCATATGACAATTTGTTATGGCCACCCTCAATTTCTCTCTAAAACCGTGGTTAAGTATGAATTTTTCATATTTGTTAGTAATTTTTTTGCTAAAAAGAATAAATGAAGAAATAGGGTTTCTAATAAAGTAAGTCACTAAAAAAACGCAACAATTGATAGTAATTGTGACATCAAGATTCGCGACAATGTTTTATAAAAATTTTACCGGTTAGGAAAAGAGACATATTAGGGGCGTAGCCAATGTAATGACTGTTTTTGCGGGTATTAAAAATTACAAATGTAAAAATATTTTTCATGCTACTAATAAGTAGCAAAAAAAAATTTTTTTTTACTCGACAGTGCTTCATAGTTCCTTATTGTTGATATTTTCTCAGAACTCGTGTATTATTACTTGATTTTTTCACAACAGGCCAGAGGCCTAACTAAAGTAATTAATAATCCAAGATCTAGAAAAATTTAATTTTGTAACTGTGATTTTATTAGAAATCGATTCTAGAAGGCCCGAGAAGCAGCTTATGTATTTCAACTCTTCATTAGTTATTAATGTGGAAATATATTTTATTTTAATATTTCATATTCTTTTTTAATAGGATTGGAAGTGGGTAAAAAATTACAAGGATATTTATCAAGTGATTCTAAGTTTCACGAAGCCGCGTTTGACGCATACACAACAGGATTATGTCTTGTATCAATGTTTGAATACATGGCTGGAATGCAACATCTTACTTTAGATAAAGTAAAACTAAGTGCAGATTCCCCCATCTTGCGAAATCATGTGAACAAAATCTTCCTATTCAAGACATCTCCACAGGGATCACCGTACATGAATTTATCAGGAAAAGATAGTAAGTATTAACTTAATCAACATTATGACTAAGTTGTTATAGAAATAAAAGTTGAGTGATAGTCGCATCCACAAATTCGTAATATTCAGTTACCGGGGTTTCATTTGCCCCGCAACAGTCAGTAAAAAGGTCCTTCAGAAAAAAATAATTGATAATATTAATAATTTTCGTACAAATAATACGCTATTTTCTTTCTAATTAACATTTGGAACTAGACGTCTCAATTAAAAACTAATATTATACACTATATTTATATTTTCAATGGAAACTTCTCTGTTCAAAGTTAACAGATCGTCAACAAGGACTCGCGTTTCTCGGTGGTCCATTTACATTGTATAAAAAAGGTTATTAACAAGAGGCTTATACGATAAACCATACGCGTTGCTTTACTTTATATTAGATAAATATCTTATATCTTATTCCATACAACTTGCATCTATGTTGAAACAGGTATACTTACTTAAATAGAAGAAATACATATTTAAAAAAAATGTACTGCATAATAGGTTAGAATTCTTAAATAAATATGTAAACATATAACTACTTTATAATATGTAGTATATAAATGTTTATTGAATGAGAGGATAGAATGCCATACCACTCTTATGTTTACACGCAAACCTCATTCTTCTATATTGTTACTGCATCTCCTACAAATATTACATTTTTTCCAGTGAATCCATCCCGAGATCATGTCTTCCACATGGTGTTCCCCAAAGAATGGAGGAGAAATGATATATTTGAACTCTTTAGCCCATTTGGTAAGTTAAAATTATCCCAGAATATTAACCTTTCCCTCACTAACCATTAAAAAATTACACATGATCTGAACGGGTTGACCAAACGACCCCAGCGCCTACTTGTATATAGCACCAGGAGAATAAAACGGAAGTGTTGATGACCGTGCAATAATAAATTGATGTTTTCGCGTATACATATTTTACTAATTTGTGTATTTTATTCATTTTTGTTAGTTTGCCGAATGCTTATGTATATTAAGTGAAATTGACCAAATCAGTCTATGGGGTATTCAAATCCCCCCCCTTCGGTCCAGCTAGGTTAACTATAAAACTACTAAGTTGTCAATATTAAAAAAATAATGACTATTGTGCTTGCGTAATCCAGCAACAAAAAAATAACAATATAAATTACGGGTTTTACAAGAGAATCAGATAATACATAGCATTCTGCTTATTAAGAGAATAACAAGAGATTTTCTTCCTCTTGGTCTCGGTCATATGACCTGTTTGTGACGGTGGGCTGTCCTGGGATGATGACATCCAGGTGTCATTCCATCTTTTTGGCGGCCTTCCAGGTAGTCTTCTGCTGCAGCGCTTTTCAGACTTAATAATTTTTGCAAGCCCCGTATCCATGCGGTCCACATGGCCCCTACAAAAACATCTGCTTCTTCCCCACCTGACTATGTCTTCAACACTACGAACCGACGTTATTGTTTCATTTCTGATTCGATCTATAAGAGTTCTGCCTGTGATGAAGCGAAGGGTTCTCATTTCCGCTACTCTGAAAAGGCTTTTTGTCCTGCCGGTGTCTGCTCTCACTTCTATCCCGTAGGTCATGATGGGTCAGACGCGTTTCTTGTATATCCTGACCCTACTTTCAGTTAGCATGTGTTTGTTTTTCCATATATTGGATCCAGTTCTTGTCTACAATAATTTGGACAAACTCAAAACATTGTTGATAAATAATTGATAAAGCGGTTCTGCATGCGTGATTATAGGATTTATCTTTTGGTGACTTATATGAAGGGCGTCAGACTTAATTATTATTCCCTTTCCACACCTAAGGGCGTATCTTGATCATTTTTGTTACATGAAGGTAAGATGATCAGTCTTACGCTTCAGGTATCAGTCCAGGGACTATGAAATATTTTAGTGTGAAAACACCCTTTTAAATAAATATTTCATATCAACTATGTCGGGAATCAAACTTGAGACCTCTCGCATGGTAGGCAAATGCGCTGACATTACACTACGAGGCTGACAATTTTATGTACCTACCTGTAAATCTTTAAAGGTGAGATTTAACCTTTTATCCTGTGTCCAAGTGTAATGAAGAATATAGTTCTGTGCGTGGAATAGAATCAGGACCTTATACAATTTCGACTTTTATGACTTCTCAAACAAAAATCGTAAAACAGGAAATCAAGTAGAGATTAGTCAGCCTGGTGGTGTACTGGTTAGTTGATTTGCGTGCCATGCCCGATGTCCCAGATTTAATCTCTTATAGGATTGATGTGACATGTTTGTTTAATAGTTGGCTTTACTTCAGTATTTCATGGTTTAAGCATTAGACTGAAATTGCCTTAACGTGCTTTACAAATAATCACTCCCGGATTACAAATGCAGTACCCCGTGCACCGTTGATTGCGAAAAAGGGGAATGACGATAGTGACAATAATTGTATATTGTGATTGATTTTAAAAATTTATTTATAGGTGGAGTTTTTGTATCCTTCTTGGACGAAACTTCTGCATTTGTGGGACTAAGGAGAAAGGAACAAACTAATTTTATGCTCACGCGTTTGGGGCGAAAGAATTCGTTATACTCTCTTACCCCTTTCTTGAGATACAAGGCAGCTCAGATTACAACTATCAAGGTGAATTGATATATCGCATATGTATTTCTAATGTGACACGACTCGAGTTATCTCTATGTAGAAGATTAGGAAATATTCCTTTATGAATCATTAAAAGCATAGTAACTTAGCCTCAAAAATCAACAGACAATTAGCGATTGTGTAACTTTTGTTATTTTGACTCATTTCAACCAAGTGTGTATTGGTAGTGTTCAAAACTGTTTTTATAAATTCTATCAACAAAAATGTCTCATCTCTAAATGCTACGCAAAAAAGTTTAACGCTTCGTCTACATAAATGACATAACTCAAAATAACACAAAGAGTTTTATTTGGAGTTGTGTCAGTTTAGCCGGTCAAAGTTTGTTATTATTTCAAGTTGTCAGTTGAGAAATTTAAAAAATAAAGGGATATCTGAGACTCGAGAATCATAATATTCAAAAAATATATTTAATCATTGTTTCTTAGTGCTAATTACCATGCAAAATCCTTCTGGTTTTGTAAATATTTTTATATCAAGCTTGTAAATAGTTTTTTCTCAAAATGTAATTTTTAATTTTTTATTGTATCAATTTAGAAATACATGTGTAATGTGTACATTTATTTATTAATACTAATAATAATAATATATATAAGAAACTGCACAAACAGAACATAAATACATATAGCAATGGTTTGATAGGCTAATGTGCTGGTGCGGTGGTTGGTGTGTAAATTGAAATTGAAAATGTTTTGTTCTCTGCAATCTTTTTCGTTATAACTTTCAAGTGTGCATGTTAATAATTAGTATATAGTTTAATGATAGTTAGATAATAGTTATTATTAGGACATTTATACAGGGTGTTCTTTAAACCCTGTCACATCCGAAACCACGATGCTCAGTATGAGCAAGAAGACATATTGGCACATTAAAATAATTTTTTAGAACGAATAAAATTTACAAAAATAAAATATCAAATAAATCAACTGGTTGCTTACTTCTGCAGGGGAAAAACGAGGAGGAGGGAGGGGGAAGTCTGATACACTCAACCGCGCGGCCACGCCCCCCTCGCTTCTCCCCTGCAGAAGTCAGCAACCATTTGTTTTTTTAAATATTGTATTTTTAAAAATTTTCTTCATTCTAAATATTTTTTTTAATATGCTAATATGTCTTCTTGTCCATACTGATCATCGTGGTTTCGGATGTGACAGGGTTTAAAGAACCACCGTATATCGCACCCTTAGGACGAAAATGACTTAACTCCAAAAATTTTGGAAAACTGCAAAAGAAGAATGTAAATTTTGACACCTTCGTCGATTGTTTCGTATTTTTCGAAGTAAGCACCAAATTTTGAGTTAAACATTATACCAAAGGCATTCATATTATGAATCTATGAAAAAAAAATTGTATCGTTGCCATTTGTATCGGAATAAAATCAACTCGACCGGCTTTCGGTCACTATATGTTTGTCTGCGGTGCGTCCTTCACACAGCAATATAAACACAACACTAATAGCGTCGCTTCCGTACTGACACGGAACCTAAATTCTCTGAGTAACAAAGTGACCGATGTAACGGTTTTGTCCTATTCCCACGGATAACGGATGATCAGAGGAAATAACGTGTTAGGTTTGATTTTAAAACAGTTTTTACTGTCTTCTGGAAAAAGTTGATTTAGTGGATTGGCGGTAATGCACGCTGACCGACCATATATTACATACAACATAGATGGATACTATTTTGGATGAGAGAATATGGAAGGTTCATTAACGGCTTTTTTTCTTCAACTTAGTTTCTAAATCGATGTTTTTTTGTTTATTTAGGAACAATGCAGTAGTAGGACATCGGAAGACCAAAGACAGCCTGTGGAACCACCTGTTCCCAAGAGGAAGCGGATTCCCAGCGAAAACGGGTATTCTCTAATAGATCTAATTTATAATAATGCTTCAACTATAAAATGTATAATTATATTTATTTTAGTATTTGTTTATGCGGTTATGAATCCATAACCAAACTGCATGAATCTCTTTTTAAATTCTGATTTAAGTATGATTTACCGGTAATACTTATATCATATTAAAAAAAAAATGTTACTTGCATTTATTGCAATTTTTGTATTATCATTCAGATAAAAATACAATATAAACGGTGTATATTTAAAAAATGCTACGGATTTTTCTTACATTCTGCATAAAATATTCTGGAATTAAAAAGGTTAAACAGAGTACCACCTACCTACAACAAAAAGAGTGAAGATTCAATTTTGAAAAGGCTAAATATTTAACTGATGAATCTCGTTTTCAATTTAAATAGTTTTTTTATACCAGTTCTGAATCATAAATCTCAATCTATTTATCTGCATTATGTTTTTGCTTTAATTTGTGCTTTTGGCACTAACCTTACGATACATAGTTTACACTAACTTATTTATTTATTAGGTGATCACTTAAATCAGCCACAGACAGGCCATGAGCCCTGTAAATGCCAGACTTAAATGTTCCCTTCTTAAAGTTCTCCGTGTTTTAAAATATCTCTCTAGATGGATCAATCAAGTACGTACACGTTTACAAGTATATTCTTGTTATTTTTTATGGGTGAAAATATGAACTACCGAATAATCTTATGATTATTCTATTCAAATTATTTATTTATTTAAGATCTGTTGGTTATAATATTAAGTCATACATTCCTGGTATATAGGGTGTTTGTTAAACTCTGTCACATCCGAAAACCACGATGATCGGTGTGAGCAAGAAGACATTGGCATATTAAAAATTTTTTAGATCAAAAACAATGTTTAAAAAAAAACGTCAAACAAAACCAAATTGTTGCTTACTTCCGCAGGGCTGAAACCAGGGGGGGGGAGCTAGATAACTATCTCTAGATAAGAACTCTCGCCCGCGCACCACTCTCGCCCGCGCACCACTCTCGCCCGCTTCACAAATCCAAGCGCTGAGAAGCATTCTTTATTAACACACTTTGTGTTTTTGAGAAGCATTCTTTATTAACACACGATTTCAGCAATAAAAGGAAATTTTCCATTGAATTCCGAATATTTCACTTTCTATCCACACTATCCAAATACCAACATTAACAATTGGAATTTCAACCACAAAATTCATATTAGAGCCAAGATTGCGATGATTTTAAAGAAGAAAATATCGTCGGTGTAGCGCAAGAAGTCATTAAGTAACAAATTCACGTTTTTTGGCAAATCGCTTCCAAAGTTTCTATGCCTTAAATCTGCAATAATTATGTAAAATAGAAAGATATTAGCTTAATTTTTTTAATTAATTAATTAATATGCAAATAAGTATTATTTGCACATAAATTATTATTTTTTTGTTTTTATTTATGATAAGAAAATCCAAAAAATATATTTTGATGACTTCTGGCAAAATTCATTAGTTCTGGAAACGAAATAATTATTTCATGAAATGGTAAGAATTGTAGCAGTAAAAAGTTCATTCCTAGTCGTCAATAATAAAATATCATAAGTTTTTGTTTTGTTTTTATTTATCTTTATTTTTGAAAAAACACATTTGGTGGCTTCTAATGACATAAATACTTGACACAATAATCTCAACATGAGTTTGAATAATTATTACAAAACACAAACAAAAAGAGGACACTGGTGAATTAACAATAAGTTTTATTGTCTTGACACAATAATCTCAACATGAGTTCGAATAATTATTACAAAACACAAACAAAAAGAGGACACTGGTGAATAAACAATAAGTTTTATTGTCTTGACACAATAATCTCAACATGAGTTCGAATAATAATTACAAAACACAAACAAAAAGGGGACACTTCTGAATAAACAATAAGTTTTATTGTCTTGACACAATAATCTCAACATGAGTTCTTATAATTATTACAAAACACAAACAAAAAGAGGACACGTCTGAATAAACAAAAAGTTTTATGGCAATCAGTGTAATTTTATTCTTCACATTCTTCCTCAATAGGTTCCGGTATAAAGTCTTTACCACTTGTGCTTGGAAATGCCTCAAACCACGCATGCAACTCACAAGGAATAACGCCACCCCGACACAATTTCAATAAATCTTTTTTCTTCGCATCTGTGATCGGGATAGGGCGTTTATACACCCTTTTTACCTCATAAGTTTTATAATTAACATTATTAGAGTTTTCAACACTACTGGCATCATTATTTTCAATCTTTCTTCTTTTAGATTGTCTGGTGGATCTAACTGCTTTCTCAGATATTATTAAGTGGGGATTACTTTCCTCTAATTCTTTTTCTGCCCTTTTTCTCGTTTCCAAGAGTTCTTTTTGCCTCTCATCAGACAGGCTAACATCCAGTATTGAATAGTTGCCTTCATAGTCATACCCATATTTTATTATATTTGGCGATAACTTCTCGTATCGGAGACACTTGATTTTGAGCCAAGCAACTATTTTCCCGTCATTGTCAACAGATCGATTTTTTATTATTGTGGAAGATAAATCTTTTAAGTCTAAAATGTCTTTGAAAGACATTTCTTCGACCTCATATGGCTTTATGTCACGACGCTTACGATTGGATCTGGCCATACGCATAATGTTTTTCCAATCTGTGACGGAATTAGCTGGCATATATTTGTGTTGTTCTTCGATGGCACTATGCATACTATCTGCCTCCATGAAGGAGTGACCCAACTCTAAATATTTTTGTTCCACAATGTCTAAGTGAGTTTTTTGTGTAAGGTATAGAAATAGTGCTGATATATGTTGATTGCGGTTTTGGCCGCCGCATGTATCAGAAAATATGCTGATTTCTTTTTTACATAATTCGGTAGCGTCTCAATCCATTTTGAAAGAGCTGTACCAATCTCGTTACTTCCTTTTTTCCCATTTAACTCAGTCCAAATATAGTTTGTATGCATCGTTTGGAAGCTGACCTTCATATATTGTGACATTATAAAGTGTCAACTTTCTGACATAATACAAAAGTGATACATCACCACTAGGGACCTGCAAAATGCTTTGTAAATCAATAGTGATCGTGCGGAACGTATTATCCTCATTTGCCCTCTTTTTGTCAATATCTTTTGATATGTAACTTTTGTTTTTCCTCTCGATATGAGCATCATATTCTAGCTTTATATTGGAAAAATTGGCACATTCAGTTGATTGTTTTGCTTGGTCGTATTTGTAACATGCTAAACATTGGTCCTTTTTGGGTTTATAAAAAGACAAATTAAAAGATTTTCCAAAAACTTGCCGATAAACGTATTGCGACACAGGGTTCCTAATAAGTGTTTTACATTCTTGCAAATACAGCTCGTACATTTTTTGAATAGACAATTTCCTGTCTAGATATTGTAGTGACGATGATTTCCTACAATAATGAGATTCCATTGTAGGAAATTTACTAATGTGTTGTTTCACTATTTCTATATCAGCATCAAATGTTTTATTATGTGGGCGGTGGGCCCCACGATTATCTTTTTCTTGAAATGTACCATGAGTTCCCATCCCCTCAAAGGCTTTATTAATAGGTCCATTGCTAATATTAAGAGTGCGTTCAAAAAAAGGTTTGCAAACCCTTATCTTCTCAGTATTTTTTTCAAAAAAATAAGCGTATGTGCTTGTACGATGTTTGCCAGAAATCCCTCCCCATAGGCGCCGCTTTGGCTCTTGTTTTATGACGTGGCGTAAAATATAATCCTTTTGTCTGCAATAATCTGCCATTCCCCAATATACTTGACAAATTTCAACTCTATCATCCTCCAAGAAATTGTCGGAACATTTATAACGACAAGTACAGTGAATGGGTTTCGGAGCCTTGGCAGGTTTTGCAACTCCTTTGTAGTTTTTGTATGGCAAGCATTTAAACTTATTTTCACGGTTAGTATTTTTTTTCCAACCTTCTTTATTCTCTTGATACCACCGTGTAGTTTTCCTTTTTTTCTTACCTGCGTTAATTGGCGCGTCATTATTTTTTTCAGATGTACTGCTATTTTGCCAATCTGGGTCCTTAACACTATCATCATCATCCTATAAAAATAAATGGATTAGTTATTATCAGGACTACCTACTACTAATAATACGTCGTGTTAAACACAAGTACTTATTTCATTTCAAATTTTTAAAGTCTAAACCTTACTGTAATATATAAATCCTTTTCAAGCACTGACAAATCATATTGCAGTGCAGTTGCAGACGTTGATGGCTCGATAGACTGCCCATCAAAGTGTAAATTATCATTATCCTCAATTGTACAGTCCTTATTTGTGCCCTGTAGAAGATTATACAAGCATAGTTAAATAGTGTAAACGTAAACCAATTTATTATAAGACAATAAAGTGAGGTTAGAAATCTTACCGGAATTCTATCATTGCTTTGCAGGTTTTCATTAATCACCGCTAAAATCATATTTTTCCCGCGTCCGGCACGAAAACTGTTCATATTTAAGGTCATTTGGAAGAATTCCACAAGAAACAGGTTAAAACACTGATTAAAACAGCTCTCCCAACGTGCTACTAAACTGGCGGACTCAAAATGACAACTGACAGATGAAGCAAGAAATCATTTATTGCTCACTTCATGTTGTAAGAAAGTGTTGCCAGAAATCATTAAAATCGGTTGATTACTTCTGACGCAAAGTAGGGAGTAAGCACATGTCATACAGAATTTTGTGCCAGAAATCACTAAAATCAGTTAATGACTTTTAGTGCGAACGGAATTTGTGCAAGAAATCACTAAAATCAGTTAATGACTTTTAGTGCGAACGGAATTTGTGCAAGAAATCACTAAAATCAGTTAATGACTTTTGGTGAAAAAGGTTGGAGTATGTACCCAAGTATACCGAAAAGAAAATAAAATGTCATTAAGTAACCTGATGATTTCTTTTTTTTTTAAATAACATTTTATAACATTAATGACTTTTTTCATCCACAAAACAGCCGTTCTATGGCAAAAAACGTATTGATGACTTCTTGCTCTCATTGTTTGCATAAAAAATAACCCATATTGACTTCTAACTCAGTTTTACCAAAAATGTTACTTGATGACTTCTTGCGCTACACCGACGATATGGTATGGTCTAGGTACTTAAATGTTCGATTTGCCCTCGCCAAATTCTACGCCATTCAATTATTATTATTCATAATAATAATATTTGGCTGATTTATATAGCGGCATTTTTGGGAAAAATCCCCTAAAGGGCGCTTTGCAAATATGTAAAATTACATTTTCACTAAGCTAAAGTTACATATTATATTTTCTGATTTAAAATTGAGGGTATGATAAACTAAAGAAATGAGATTTTAGTTGGAATCTGAACCAACTGTGACTGTCGATGATTCGGATGATGACGGTTTGAAGGCAATTGGTTCCAGGCAGAGGGGCCGGCAATGGCAAAAACAGGATCTCCGAATCTAGTGTTTGGGGAGCGCCGCATTTAGGCATTTCGTCTGCCTGAATCAAATGCTGACCTAAGAGTAGATTTTCTTTGGCATCTATTTTCGCTGATACACAGGTCCGATAGGTATCTTGGAGCCATTTCATGATGGGATTTGAATACTTTCCAGCAATGCTTGTATGTGATCTCTCTGGGCTTTTTGACCAGTGCAAATCTCGAAGATGTTGTGAGATGTAAGAATATTTTTTACTCCCGTAACAAGCTTTGCTGCTGCATTGAAAACAGATGAATTTTATAAATTTTCAAGTTAGTGTTTTAATTGGTAATTATATTATTGCAAATATAATTTTTAATGTTTTATTAATTGAAAAGTTTGGATCAAAAGTGAGGGAAAAGGTGAGTAAAGATAATATCTGTTAATAAGGTAAAGGGAGTTAAGTCAACGAATATACTATAATATTTTCGTTGACTTAACTCCGTTTACCTTATCAACACAGATATAATTGTTCATGTTTTGAATAGTGTGGGTAAAAAGAGAAATTTTCGTAAATCAATGCAAAATTTCCTTTTATTTCTGAAATCATACAAAATGTGTTGATAAGGAATGTTTCTCAGTGCTCGGATGTGGAGCAGGCGAGAGGGGTGCGCGGCCTGCACATCTAGCTCCCCCCTCCCCTTTTCTGGTTTCCCACTACCCACAGAAGTAATCAACCATTTAGTTTTTAAAAATATAAAAATAAAAAAGAATATCCAAATATGTCTTCTCGCTCATACCAATCATCATTGTTTTGGATGTGACAGGGTTTAACAAACACCTGTATTATCCAATTAAAAAATCATTCAAAATATCTAAACAAATTTTTAATATTAAATTTGATCTCATTCAATCTTTTATGTAAAATATTATAATTAGGTTATAAAATGAGTATTTGAAGCAAAATGCTGACGACTCACAAATGAGTAAAAAAAGTTAAATCAGTGAGGAAAACTGTTGAATGAAAAATTGTAAACATATTTTTAAAATTAGTTTACGCAAAACAGTGAATGGACTTCGAAAGAACGGCCAAGATGATTTACTATGGAATATTGTTGGATAGAAGAAACGAGGAAGTGAGGTTCATATGTAAATATGCTCTCTACCAACCCTACGGGAAACGGCGTGATTGTTCATTTGCCTTTTCTATTTTTTTACAACCAAAAACCGCTGATTCTAATCTAACCTGTGTCTTACAGCAAATATGGCTGATAATTTAAAAAATATATTTAGTTTTCTTAGTGAGTTAATAAGTTTCTTGTAAAAATCTCATCAAGTTTGTACTTATTTGAATTTGTAAGTTAAACCATTTAATTCAATAAATATTTAAAACCATTAAAATGTTTTGATTAATTAATTATAATATTCAACCCTTGGGTTGACTTGGCAGAATAAATGATTTTTTTAGTCATTTGATGATTGAAATCTTGAACAATTTTTTGTTTGTTTTGATCGAAGTTTATTATAAATTGTGGAAATGCAGTAAAGAATGAAAAATACGGTAAAGCATTTTTAACTGAATGCAAGGCTTTATTGCAAAACATTAATTCTAACACACATTTCGGGTTGTGGTCTCGTGGTAGTGTTGTGAACCAACAGATCAAATGTCAAAGGTTAAAATCCCATTCTACCACAACTCGATTCCTATTTTTCCATTACTAGCTATTTACAACCATTACTAGAAAATTTCAACATTCGGGTAAATAAGAACTCAAATATTTATTTTTTTAAAAATCAAACTTTGTACGAACAAATAATTTCAAATGCATTAAAAACAAAAATAAAAAATTCAAAAACAAATATGTACTTGTTTTATAAATAAAATGCTTGTTCAGAAATGATTTACAATTGTAGGTTCCGTATGTATTTTTAGTTACCGACCATCTAGTGAGTTTTCTTAAGTTCATAGAATATTTCAACAGAAATGAAGAACCACTGAAATGGGAATATCAAAGTCTAAGCAAGTCTAAGCATTTACAGGGTTTATGGTATGTCATTGGCTCGTTTATGTGATCTTTAAACACTGTGCAACATTCACCATTCTGCCTGTTTGGGCATCTATATTTCTTTATTCGGTTGATGCACTTATCAGTGCAGATGACTGCAGAGTAATTCATATGAACACTGCTAGTAAAATGTTACAATTTTTTTTCTTAAAATTATTAAATAATTATTTTACTAAACGTTTTTAAATATTGTATGTAATCACTTACTGACTTTTCTATGTCTACCGGTTTCGAGACGTACCTGTCTCTTTGTCAGGACACCAATTAAACCAACATGTCGATTTGAAACCACATGCTTTTAGTAGTCAACCTTACATGTACTGATTAGGATGTGAAAATGTTTGATGTTGTGGAAGAAGTAGTTGAAAAAAGAGGGAGGGGCGTGAGTTTAATAGGTATAGGGTGACCATAACAATGGGACATCATATAATGGGCTATATTAAAAGGTTCTTTGATTATTGATCAAAGGAACATTATTTTTTAAAGTCTTCTTAATGTGAAATATTTTCATATTATTTATTTTTAATTCTTGATATTTTGTTTCTAAGATTTTAACTCGCGTATATATATATATATATATATGTTTGGATAATTTATATAGCGCCATTTTTGTGAAAATCACCTCAAGGGCGCTGTACAATAAATAAATATCCCAGCACGTCTTGCAGCTACAGAGCGCATGGACGGTTGGGATTCTAGTTCCTCATCTCCAATTATGATATATAACAATTATAATATATAACAATTATAATATATAGGAGCTAAATAACAGCACGTCTTGCAGCTACAGAGCGCATGGACAGTAAGAAATCTAGCCACTATTTACATTTTTTTATTTTTTTTTATTTAACAGTGAAGTTTAAAGTTTAAGTGATATTTCCAAAACGAAATAAAAAGCAAATTTATAATAATAGAAGTAAGATAACAACAAGTCTTGCAGCTACTGAGCGCATGGACGGTTGAAATTCTAGACCCAAACACAAACAAACAAACCATCACGCCGTTTCCCCGTAGGGGTAGGCAGAGAGAATAGAACGCCATAACACTATCTTGGCATACATACCTCGCTTCCTCTACATTCATACATCTTCTCATGCACGCACGCCGATTATTCCTACTTTTGACATGTCCATCTTCAAGTATTTGATGGACTTGATTGTGCCATGTCTTTCTCGGTCTTCCTCGTTTTCTGCATCCATCAACATTTGCATTGTAGATCCTTTTAGCCATTCTTTCGCTGTCCATTCGCTCTACATGTACAAACCAACGCAGCACCCCTTTCTTGATTCTGTCAATAATGCATGTCTCAGCCTTACACACTTCACGGATCTCGACATTTGTGCACCTATCATACATCGTTTTACCACACATTCGCCTGAGGGATCGCATTTCGACAGCATTCAACCTACTTTCATAATTATTTTTCCAATTCCATACTTCGCTCCCATACATTAGAGTTGGCACTAGAACTCCGTTGTAAATTCTAGACCCCATTTACTAAATTGAGATATTTGATAGTTGATAACATTTACAAAATATGATAATTATAATATGATAGCTAACATCACGAAAAGCCTTGTAGCTTTGAAACGCATTGACAAGTGGAATTCCAACAGCATACAAATTATTTTAAAAAGTTAACAATAAAAATATTTAAAAAAAACACAATAATAATACATCGAGCAAAGAACTAGTAAGTAAGTACCAGTCTCGAAGATGTCGCGAAAGCGATGAAACCGGTCACTGGATATTCCAAATTTGTGGATTAAAGTATCACTCGTCTTTTATTTATAAAATAAATTACAATGAACTTCCATCAAGAATTTTCACTTACAAACTTAAATGTTTTAGTAAGTATGGCAATTAAGTGAACATGAAACAGCACAAAAAGTAAACGATAAAAAACTAAG
Source organism: Micrasema longulum (assembly GCF_059751315.1). Lineage (NCBI taxonomy): Eukaryota > Metazoa > Arthropoda > Insecta > Trichoptera > Brachycentridae > Micrasema > Micrasema longulum. The sequence continues at coordinate 150,552 of NW_028277949.1, read as the reverse complement.
CAAAGATAGCATTCCTTAACTTATAATTAAGGTTAACAAGATGATAGACGCTACTCGAACTCGAAGGGTCCCTGTTTTATTAAGGTATGCAGTTTACAGGATCTATTGTCCTCCTTTCTGCGTATCTATTAAAGGCATGATTAAAATTGATTAAGTGATTTGGGAATTCGGAAAAATAGGTTTATTTAAATGTATAACATCAATAAAGCAAACACAAAAATTAACCACTTTAAAAAGATAATAATTTATCTATGAAAAATACGTATAAAAGATCATTAGTAATCCAAAATATTTTTTCACAATATAGTTCCAAAGCTAATAGCAGTATTATACAAAGAACGAAGAATTTCAAAATATAAAATGTATAAATTGGTACCCCATGTTTTTAACGGAACACATAATATACAGAGTGGCCGGAAAATTCAAAGGTAAAATGTAGGTGCCTCATATTGAGGTGTATCCGAATCACCGCATATATGTTCCGCGGTTTTGCGTAGTTTTAGAGTTATGATTTTATTAATGGGTTTTTGAAAATTTTCGACCGGATCGGTTTTTAATTTTTTTTTAACTCTAGGTTTTTTTCAAGATTTTTTGTAACTGATATTTTTAAAATCGTACTTTCTCTCATAAAAAAATCAGCTTCGTAATATTAATGAAAGCTACAAAAGTTTTGACCTAAAATGCAGAATTTAAGTTCGAGCGAGCCAGACTTGAACTTTCAACTTAAAAATCTAAAAAGGCATTCTGATTAACATTAAAAACTGCGCTAGTCTCTAAGCTTTTGAAATAATATAAAAAAATTGTATTTAATAGGCTATTATTCGCTGAAATCATCCTTCAAAGGATACATTGAGGTGGAAAATTTCTATGGATAATTATGATAGAAAGTGGGTAAACTAATACAAAAAATGGCGACACGAGTAGCAGTAAACACAAGGTGAGAATGACAGGAATTTTCCACCTTAGTATCTTTAAAGGCTGATTCAGCGGCCTTATACTGTAGCTAATTCGTTTCGTTAATTCATTCGTGTCGTAGAAAAGGGAACGAGAGCGACATATAGTTTTGATTGCGTTAGAATGAGATGGATATATGGCGAACGAACGACTTTACGAAACGAAAATGTGTCAGAATAAGCCTGCTGGCCGCCGAATAATGAATCTAAGGGTTGCCAATGTTGACCATCTTCCCTCCTAGTCCACGACACTTGGGTTGATGATGAATTTTCCGGTTTATTTTTCTGAATCTACCGATTTTTGCTTGACGTAGGGTGGCAACGCTGGGACAGAGGCTAACACGTTGTTCCCACCCCTCAGGATCCCCTCGATGTTATTCAACAATAAAATATATACAAAATTCGCTAACAACTTGTTAACTCTTGTGTGGCTGTGATGTCACACTAGTCGACATAGGACACAAGATTTGATATATCTCTCTTATTTTTTAAAATGATGAATTCGTATTTTTTGTAATCTTCAAATGGGCGTTTTCACACCCGATTTGGAAAGTAAAATTTGTATCACTATGCTATATGTAAATACAAAAAATATTTAACCTTGCTACGCGAAGCATGAATGTCCGCTAATTCAGCAACACATATATACAGATACCTTATACAAGACAGAGCACGAAGATAGATGTCATAACTAGGAAGACTGAGACGCTGTTCTGCGGTGGGTGTCATCTAAAACAGATTTAGTCTTCAGTCGGTTAATGACAATGATGGGGGACGCACGCGCGTAACATGAGCGGCGTATTTGTGATTTTCAATTTATTTTGTTATAACAGGATTAAATTATATGTTTATTCCCATAAATTATGGAAAAGGAGTTATTAAACAGTAGTCTCCATGTTTTCCATTTTTTTCAAATGTCTGAACTTAAGAATATTCCGTCTTTTACTAGTGGTAACACGATGTTACATCACCGCGCGCAAAGGGATTATTTACCACAGTCTTTTAAGAGTTAAACAAGAAGAGAAAAAATGCGATAAATGTGCTAGTTTCGCCAAACAGCTGATCATGTTTCTCGCCGCGTCTGCACGTGTAAGCGGTGTAAACATGCCTCAGAAATAAGATCCGCGCCACTGCTCGGTTGAACCGCGCGGTAATAGCCGCGTCTGAACAAATCCTTAAGGTTCGATATCATCTATTTTTCCTTTCAATGTCGCCATATTTCTCGATGATTGCCGGCGAGCCAACTTACCGACTTACTTGTGTAGAGCTTACGGCTTACGCGCACACTTTCTTTGTGCCGGACAGTGCGACACCTCCATGAATTAGCCCGCATTGTACCGGCGTCCGTTTTGAGGATTAAGCGCAATAAATTACGCGCCATGACGGGCTACAGAATAATTCGCGCCCGCTGTGCTCATATTTGGTAGGACTGGCGAGTGGCGAGCCCGCCAGATCGCGGATAAGATGGCGGCCGGCGGTTTCCCGCCTTTCGGATTAGCGCGGGATATTTGTACCTCGAACACCATAGATTTTGTCGCGATAAAGAAATTCCTCGGTTCCGGTGAACGCTTTTTCTGATAAGCCATAATGTACCCCCACGCTGAGAAAATCTTCTCTGTTCAGTAGTGTAAACTGAACGTCGAGCTTTTAATTCACTATCACTACAATGTATTATTATAATGCACTAGCAATAATTACGTCTTAAAAGACATTTCACGCACATTTTACGCCCTTGCATACCGTTTAGATCAAATTTTAATGACAGAAGGACAGGCATTTTCTGTTTTTAAAATTTGAGCTCACGGGGAAGGTTTTAGTTTTTTTATTCTATTACATATTAGGTGCAAGTTTCGCGATCGCAATAAAAAAAAACAGTATTTTACGCGAAATATAGGAAACATGACGTTTTGCGAAAATAACGCGAATGTTTATGTTGAATACACGTATTGTTATTTTTACACAAACGTAGACAAACAAGGTAGCGTTGTTGCTATTTTTATTCGAATAATTTCGATCCAAATAAAGAAAATACGTAAAGAATACAAAATGTCGATAATGTTTCGCAAATGGCTCAAATTTTCGCTTTTTATGCTGTTGAATGGTAATTTTTCATTTGCATTAAAAGTGTGAGTGAGTCTGGTTAGAATCGCGTTCCATCTGGATCAGAAGTTATAAGTTTAGCCCGCTACCAACTAAACTGAAAGTAAATAATTATTATTCGCAGATGACTCGAAGCTATTTTTGAGGGTTAAAACTTTGGATGATTTTCGTACTCTCCAGGCGGATATAATAAACGTATCTTAATGGGGAAGACGAAATAAATTATTGTTCAATATTTCAAAATGCTCAGTTATGTCTTTCACCAGGGCCCACAAAACGCTTTTCTTCCGCTGTAGAATGAATGACCAGAATCTTATGCGGATTGCGAAGGTTAAAGATCTAGGCATCACTTTTGTGAGTGCCCTGACATTTCATGATCAGATCGAAACAGTTTGTAGTAGTTCGTTGAAGATGTTAGGATTCGTCTTGCGTATAACCAGGGTTTTTGGTAGTACACGAGTACTGAGAATTCTTTATAACTCGTTGGTGCGAAGTAGACTCGAGAGTGGCTCGATGATTTGGGGACCGTGTGAGTCGAAGTACTCTCTTATGGTGGAGAGGGTTCAGAAGAAATCTCTTCGGTTTCTCTACACGAGGGAGTGCGGATATTATCCATAGCTTTATCCCACTGAGTTCCTCCAGGGTATGCTCGGTTACAGCGGTTTGAAGACTAGAAGGAATGTGTATTTAACAACGAACTTCTTTCGATTGTTGCGCGGTACTATTGACAACCCTGAAATTATGCGGGGCATTAGCTTTTATGTTCCGGATAATTACCTTAGGCAGCGTCAGCATAGGCTGTTTCACATTCCAATATACAGGACCAACCTGCCAATGGTTATGCCTGTTGGAAGGGCTATCTCTATGTTGAACAATATCACATTGGACATTGTCATTTTTCACGTCTCTGAGGGAGTTTTTCGTTACAAGATTCTCTTACTTTTTTAACATATTATTCTCTAAATATTATGTATAATTATGTGTTTTTTTTATATATACCTAATTTTACCTAATCATTTGAATTATTTCTATATGTATGAATGAAGATATTCCATTTTGTAATGTACATATATATGAATAAATAAATAAAATTGAAATAATAGATCGGAGATTTCGTCGCTTTAGTCCGTGGCATGTGATTGGTTTTCGTGTTATTAATTATGCGTGCCTTCACTGTTACCAATAACCACCGTAAAATAAAAAACTTGCAGCTCGGAGTTGATGAGGTAAATTAACCCATTTGTGTCGAGTTGAATATCTAAAATTGTCGCAGTAGAGAGGGAAAACATTTTTGAGAAGGTAATTTAGAAGTCTAGGCATTTACTGGTTTTAGTGGCCACTTTACACACTGTGTAACATTCACCATTCTGCTTATGTTTAAACATCCACATTTCTTAAACTCTTCAATCTGTTGACTTTAGTAAAGAGACGAAGTAAAAGAGCTGAAAAACCTTTATCTGTGGGTGAGATTTATCCGGCTGAACAATTTCACCCACTAAGCAACGCCTGAAAACAATTGTTCAATTTTTATACTTCTTATACCGGTTAGTTTAATCAACAGTGCTTTGAGTATGTCCAAATGTTTGTAGATATGCAGGATTTCTTCCCTAGGTAGTTATTTAGATCTAAAAAAATGAATCTTTACTTTACAAAAGTTAACAGATGGAAAAATTGAATAATATTAGCTTTCATATTATGTAAATTAAATTCACTATAAAATTATTTCTAACACAATCTTTAACTATAAATAGGGTCTAGATTTCTAACTGTTCATGCGCTCTGTAGCTGCAGGATATGTTGTAATCTAGATTCTACCTGTAATTTTTCATGGCATGAGCCAATCGATATGCCAACATCATCAGTGACTTCTTTGATTGTGATTCGGCGATCGTTCATAACAATTTCATTAACCTTTTTTACGTTTTCATCGGTTGTGGATGTGCTGGGGCGTCCGGGCCGTTCGACATCTTCAACGTCTTTACGGCCATCTTGGAAACGCTTATACTACTACATAGCAGACCCACCATAGGCTTTTGGTAACATTTCACACACTTTGTTACTATTTATTTTATTTTTTACACAAAATTTGATACGAATTCTTTGATCCGTTTATTTAACAAACGAAAATCGCCGAGCTCATAAAAACACGTCTTACCTTTGCGGCTGAAAATTTTAGCATACTTCAGGGGCATGTGTACCAACATAATAAAAAAATGAATTGACAATCAGACTCTCCGAACCCGCGAAATTAAAAAATTCCCGTTATTTTCTGAACACGCCTCGAATTATTTATCTGGCCTACATATTATAAGGAGCTCAGATAATGGAGGGATATTCTAGAAGAGGACGAACAAGTGAGCAATAGAGAACTTGGTATTCCTTGTCATGTACTCTGAAATAAAACGTATTTTTCCAACGCTCTTAATATTCGGTTTGTTGTTCGGTTTGCGTCTGATAGGGTTACTTTTCAGTAATATATGAGGCGTGTAATGATAATATATTCTTCGTTGATGTGCAATCGATTTAGAAATAATATCCGGGCGTGAACACATGTGAATTAGTCAGAGATTACATAGTACTTTGTTAAATAATTAATTTACCCGTTTAAATATGGGAGTCATTTATTTCAACGCGCTTTCGGCAAAATACTGCTTCAGACCAGTGTTCCATGCAAGAGGTCTCGGGTTCTATTCCCGACATGGTTGATATGAAATATTTATATAAAAGGGTGTTTTCACTCTAGAATATTTCATAGTCCCTGGACTGGTACCTGAAGCGTAAGACTATCATCTTACCTTCATGTAACAAAAATGACCAAAGTACGCTGCGATTGGTGTGCAATGCAGTGCCCTATGCACCATTAGGCGTAGAAAGGGAATGATGATGATTTAGGTCACATTTATTTATACACATTTGGTCACATTTATTTTCAAATCTACACAAGTAGCATAAAAACGTTGTGTCGCGCGCGTCAAGATCAAATTGGCTTGTCTTCCTCTTAAACCAAGTAGTCAGATCTTAAAACGCGCGCGGCGTCCGCGCCACAATACGCTTATTGTTACCACGTACTTAAGGTCGCAATAATATTCTAAATCGAAATCATCATACTAGTATTTATTTGACGTGTAATTATCAGCGTAGCCATATATGAAGCTAAGTGTAGTCGCATGCAATAAAATAAAATCCCCAAATTTCTTCTCTACCCCCGCGAGAAGATTCAGAATAGTACCCGGGCTTCTAAATGCCTCTACATCCATATTCCCTTCTCAGTCTCGGTTGTGATACCTATCTATCTTGAATATGAAATCATTCATTAGTGGCAGGCGTACATCGAATACCATGAGCCATGAAGTAGTAAGGAGAAAGATTCATGCTACGAATATCGTTACCTTAATTTGAAAGTGTTATATTTTCTTTTTAAGTGTTAGTCCTTCCCAAACCTAACGGTGTACTCGTATCGTGAGGTGATTTTCACAAAAATGGCGCCGCTATATAAATTATCCAACTAAATATATATATAAGACACTGCATCGGTAGCTTGATCATTTTTGTTGAATGAAGGTAAGATGATCAGTCTTTCACTTCAGGTGCCAGTGCTAGGACTATGAAACATTTTTGTGTAAGAACACCTTTTTTAAAAAATAAGTAACCATAATGTAATTTTTTACTACGCTTTCATTTATGTACTTTTTATTAATTTTCCATTTTTTATATTATACAAGGGCGCTTTACATACTGATTATATAGATAAATAAATTTTATTGAAGCTTTTAAATATGTAATTGAATTAAAACAATTTATTTTGCTATCTCTTATTGTTCCCTTATAAATGAAATAAATTTCATGTCAAACATGTCTGAAATTTAACCCGGTGCAAACGCTCTGACTAATTGACCACGAGGCTAAAAAAAAATTTAGTCAAGTTTTTAATTTGTTTTTAGCTAGTTTCATTATGATTAGCATGTTCAATAATTGTTATTTTATTTATTTATTTTACAGAAACAAACAGTCAACATTGATATAATAACATAAAATAGATACGGTTTAAAGACAGACCAGCGAAGTTTCTAAATAAAAATCATACATATTAAATTGTGTTACAACAAAAGGGTGTGTTTGTGTGTATTTGTGTGGGAGTAAGTGTTCAGGTGTGTGTAAGCGTGAGCATAATTTAATAGCAAGTGAGAGCGTATCGCACCCAGAATGAATGTGCTTAATTTATTTGTAAATAATTTAAAAAAAATAAGACTCATTCATTTTGGCTGTGATTATTTTTGAATAAATTAAGGGGCATGTTAAATATATCAATAGATGAAAAAAAAACATTATAGTTTGCGCAAGAACGATAGAGGAAAGAGTGTTGTGCATAGTTAGTGCTACAGATTGGCAGATGGAATAAATATTTATTTCTTGTCACGCGAAAGGGGACATTAAGATTAATTTTGGAGAGTAGGTTAAAAGAGTCTACTTTATTATAATTTATATAAATATCATAATTCAGATACAGTGCGTCTATTTTCATGGGTAAAAAATCCATTTTGTTTAGCAAATTGGCTGTAAGTGCAAAGCGTTGTATTGTTTTTATAATCTAGGTATTAAAAAAAAAATCGTTAAACATTTTCAATCCTTATGTACTTTTGTTATGTATTGTGGGCTCCACACAACGGATGCAAACTCCAAGTAACTGCGTACAAAAGTGTTGTATAAAGTCATCAATGTATTTGGTTTTTTAAAGGGTTTGGAAATTCTTAAAATGAAGCCCAGCATTTGGTAAGCCTTTTCAACAATATAATTTATGTGTGAATTTGTGTTGCGCGCGGTATAATGATTATGCGTGCCGTTTGTCCCACAGGTCGCAAAACGTCTCGTTTTCAGGCAATTCAAAATATGCATATTTAAATCTTCGTAGAAAATTTATCCGGCATCGCACGGATTTCTTTGCTTATTTAAGAAAATAACCTAAAAAAAATTGAAAATACCCTATTGTTGTTTCTTATTACCTTTTCAGAGTAAGGTGATATGTAAATGGGTGGGGGGGGGGATAGGGATCTAGAATATTCGAGATGAGAAGCGAACAGCCGCGTATAATACATCACTGTGATGGGTTTGCTCGGGTCTCCGGCAAAATCCCTACGCAATGTCTTATGTACAATCTTCAAGCACGGTTCGTTATGAACATTTGACTTACGAAATCACTCAAATACAAATACGCTTTGGACTCTGCTTTGGAATAATCTGACTCAAATAAACTCGGGACTCAAAACTGCTTCAATTTAGACTTATTTCTTCCTTTGCCGCTTCTACCGGAGGTTGGCGACCATCATCCTTAACTCGTCACAATTCTGAACCGCGATTCCGTAACTTTCCTTACCGTTTTTAAGGAATCCTTAAGTAGGGATTTTATCCCCTGCGAAAGATATCCTTCAAAATTTTATGATTATCGATCTATTGTTGATAAGGAAAGATCCTTACAATTTGTGGTAAAGATAAATCCTTAACCTTTTATTTGTCTACTGGTAATACCGCGTTAATTGTCTATGGTTTTATTTTTTAGCCATAGAAGTAAGCAATAAACGGTCAAAAGTCAAAACTGAACTGTTGTTCCTCCAGCTCGCTATCTCTTAACAGCCTATAATGGAGCCTAATAGAATTTGTTTCCTCTGCCTCCACTATATCCCAGGTTAAATATCCTGCAGCCATTATTAGAATGAAATAATCCTAGAATGAAAGAACAATGCATTGTTAATAATAACATGACACTGCCGTATGTCCAAAACCTATAATTGTTTGCAAACTGCGATGTGGTTGGCATACAATTATAGGTTAATTACTTTAATAAAAAATATTTGATAGGAAAAAATCATATGAGTACTTAAGCAATCATTAAGTAAACTCGATGTATAGTAAGCATCTACAATAAATCAATTTTATTAGGTATTACAAGGGTACTTTTATTAACATTTGAAATACAAAGTTTGACAAAAACATAGTAATTATTTTACGTAGATGGTAATTTATAGTAAATAAAGTACAGAATAAAGTATCAAACAATGTTTACTTACGTTTACATGCGAAATAAACTGTGTATTCAGAATACATTTCTGTTAAAAACAAAATTGTACAATATGAGGAAATCCAATTTTTTTCTATTAGCGTACTATTTAACTAAGCAAAAAATAAATTTTTTTTTTTTGTGCGTTATTTACAAAGATATGATTTTTTAAAGTTACATTTATCAAATGCCGCGCCAAATGACTGTAATCAGTGTGTCACTTTTCAGTAGTAACGTCATGAAACGGTTGGCGTTCTTACTTTCACTGACCGCGGTAAGTTGTATTTCCCCAGCCAATAACAAAACTGACAAGAATCTATGGAATATTGCTTTGATTACTTCATTTAGTTGATCGTAATTTGCTCATTTCTATGTTATGGTTGTTTTTACGAACGTAGCTGGCAACGCTGTTGAAATGTCAAAACTTTTCAATCACAAATTAACTCTTTTTTTTCTATGGTCAAAACGTTCCTTACAAGGTGCGGGGGCTTTAAAGCGGAAACCGGAAATACTACACGTAGATATAAGGAGTGACGTCATTATTTACGATTTGAAAATGAATACTATTTTTGACATTCTTTATTTATTTTTGCGTGCGTTTTTGAGATATTCATCCTACTCCAAAATTTTTTAATATTCACGTGTACACGAAAACATTTTTAAAATTTAATTCCGGGTTGGGCTGCAATTCCTCATTCTTAGCGTTAGCGTCGGGTAAAATCGCCGCCTTAAGTTAAGGAAATTTTTAAGGACTTTCGCCTTCGCGGAAAGAATTCATCTGTCAAATTTTTGATCGAGAATCGCAAACATCCTAAACTAAGGATTTGATCCTCAATAGTAGCCTTAAGTTAAGGAACATAGATACAGAATCGCGTTTCTGGGCCTGCCTTCTATCTTTCCTCTCGCAATAAGTTGGAGGGAATACTTCTCCTTGCGAAATATGTGATCAAAGTATGAGGCTTTTTTTCTTTTGTCAGTGGTCAGTTAATTTATATTAGAGGAACGAATAATTTATTCACAAATAGTGGGGTGAATGAGGGAGTTCAGTGTTTTAAAAAAATAAAAATATTGTAATAGACTATCACAAACTAGCCAAAATTATCAGCGCTATGACTTTTTAAAGTATTGTAATTTTGAAATATTCCGCGTGTGACGTTACAAGTTCTCTTCGGTGAGTTCTGCCGATTGATGAATTGGCTTCCCGTTAGCCGGAAATAAATCACAACACTAGCATTAGTTGATTTGGATGAACTAGTGACGTCTTTCAAAGAAGTAGGTTTTTTTTTTCATACATTTTCAAGAAACTGCGCAGTACAATGCTCTAATTTTCACTGCGCCCAAGATTTTTTTTTTCATTCAATTTCCCGAAGGACTAAACCTCATTTGTAAAACCAACTTAATTCATGACGAATCAAATAAACGACTCGATTAAATGCATTATAAAATGTCTGCATAAGTTCGATTGGACTTCTGATGTCTTCCTTTTTTAACATTGGGGTAGCTTCTCAATTTTAGATTATTGACAAGAAAACCCTGATTTTTTGTTTATACTAGGCAAATTCGATCAGTTTTAGATCGGGAATATTTTTAAATAATTTGCATTTTATTGTATAAAATAATATTGTATTATATATAAAGATTTAAAAAATCATAACACTGAATATTTTTTTAAGTAAATGTTTTGCTTTTTGTCTATTGTATTTGTGTTTTAGCTTTTTTTATTTGTATGAATTCAGATTTTTAATCCGAGTATTTGATCTGTAGCAGATCTGAAATTCGCATTTCCATGGGGACCTATCTCGTCGGCATTCAATGGTACCTGCTCAACATTCACACGTGCGGTCATTATTTTCCCGCTTAAAACAGATAAATCGTATTAAGTCCTTCGCCGCATCAATCCGGGAGTTAACACCTCCGCGGGCCGAGTGCGGGAGATAAATAACCGCCATTAGTCTTAATGCGCCGCGAACTTTACACCTGTCAGGCGGATACTGTTTTTGCATACCTGCGCTCCTATACTCTCCTGCTACCCGGATATCTTACCGGGAATCCGCGATATCTCTGGGATCGAATGACTTAGAGAAAGCTAACCAAAGTTTGCGAAACATGTACATATTTATGTTTTCCTGGTACGAAGAAAAATCTGATCAACTTACTTTTATAAAATTAAAAATAATGATTTAAGGTACCCACTTACTGTTTTAGCCTAGTTGTGCATCTATATTTTCTTTATACCTGGATAATTATCTTACCGGGAAATCCGTGATCTTTCTGTGATCAAACGACTGATAGATACTAAGACTTCCTTTCAATGCTTATGTTTTCCTGGTACCCGGTTTTTTTTTGTGGGAGTGTTTTTTTGTCCTTAGTAATTGAAGAACGTGTAACAGTTATAAAAATATAAAAGTAATGTTTTTTATTAATAGTATATGTAATCGAGTTCTCATAATTATCAATTATTTCATAAATAGTTCATACATGTAACAAATAAAAGCATAACAAAGAGAAATAAAGTACACATACAAACCCTTATAATTTCAACACATCACGTTAAACGATAGATTTTTCAATTACTTAACTTCTAATCTTCGAAGCTGTAAGCTCCCTGTATTTAGTTTTGCTGAGACGTAAGTTAAACATGCGTATATTTATAAATAGTACATACATATAACAAATAAAAGCATAAAAAGAGAAGTATAGTACAAATACAAACCCTTATAGTATTTTAACACACCAAGTTAAAGATATTTCAATTACTTAACTTCTAATCTTCGAAGCTGTTAACTCCCTGTAATTAGTTTTGCTGAGACGTAAGTTAAACATGCGTATATTTTATAAATAGTACATACATATAATAAATAAAAGCATAAAAAAGAGAAGTATAGTACAAATACAAACCCTTATAGTATTTTAACCCACCAATTTAAAGATATTTCAATTACTTAACTTCTAATCTTCGAAGCTGTAAGCTCCCTGTAATTAGTTTTGCTGAGACGCAAGTCAAACGTACGTAGAGGGTGTTATGGGTTCAGTGGCAGTTATTTTTTTACTCGTTCGACGTTTCGCTCGTAAATATACTTGTAACTTTGGCCGGCTATTGTAGATCGGCAATTATACGAACGTTAGCAGGACGGGATACCCTCGTTAGGGAGTGCTGATTGCTTTAGATAATCACCATTATTATTAGGACGGCATTAACGCACGCAGATTCAACTTAATGGTTCAGTATGACTTCCTGTATTTACCAGATATTGATAAGATCGTGGAACGACGCATAGCATTTTATTTTTATTAGATTACTAGAGGAGTTTCTTTCTTTCGGCGCATTCGGCGACAGTGCATTTTGTTCCGAGTTCGATTTCTGACAAGATGACATCGAATGTTTATTAAAAAATGTGTTATCACGTATCATCCAACATTTTTAGTTTGTTTTTATACTGATTTTAGTATGGGTACGAGTTGGTACTTTGCTGTAATTGTATTCGCTAATATTAGTATTTTTTTTACTGTCTTACAATATTTTTGTCAAACTGTTAACCCTTATATAACGCGGTTTCCATATAACTTGATGCGAAAGTTGCGAACGACCCTCCCATAACGCGGTTTCCATATAACACGTTTTGCGTACAAGACAACATTCTAACAACATAAATTACTTTAAAAGTTTATCTATAGCTTCATATAAACAAGTTTTGCCAGAGAACCGAGATTAAAATTTCTAATGTGAATAGGATTTTCGGCCCATTGGGTCAGGCCTAAAATATACTATATGACAGTGATGATGAATGAAAAGCATCTAATAAATATTAAATTGAGTTTTTTTGTTAGAAATAATTTTTGTATGTTGTTTATCATTTTATTATAATTATGAAATATGTATCATATTTAATAAACCTACACTTAAATATGTAGAATTTCAACGATTCATTGTATGTATGTAATATAAAACAAATATGTATAATTTATGTACAATTTCATTATTTCTGAAATGAGCTTAACGTGGTTTCTATATAACGCTGTACGAATAATCTGATTAGTACCAATTTAGGGTTTCTTATAGCGCGGTTGCCATATAACGAGGTACAAACTAATCGCGCTATAGGAGGGTTGACTATACAATAACATGAAATGATATGATTTTTTTAATTTAATGGTTCATACTAAAATATAAACTCAATATAAACTAAATTACAAAAAACATTTTTTTTAGATTTTCTGAACTGGGCAAGCATTACAATGAAAAAATAGCAGTTATCTTCAATTGTCTATAAAGTTTAATAGGGTTTTCTGTATAAAAAATTGAGGATTCGTGAAAAAAAAATTAAACATATCAAACTACAGGTTTCCGACGAAGATACTTCTAATTTTCGTACGGAAAATTAGATTTTACTTTATAGACTATTGAAGATAACTCTATTAACTTCCCATCATTATCGCGCCCCCTGTATCAAATCTTGAAACGTCATTATCCATCACTTTCCCCATTCCGCATCCAGAGGTGCATAGGGAACTGCATTGGTAAACCAAATGCAGAGTATTTCTATCATCTGTAAGGTGATCAGTCTTACAAAACAGGCATATTGGATTTTATTTATTGAGTGGTGTGCCTATGTGGAAAATAAACACATAATAAAACAGATAATTACGCAAAACCTTGCCTTGCCGTATATAAAATATTTATACTATTTACATTATTTGATACAAAACTTATAAAAAATATAAATAGTAAAAAAAAAAAACAGTTGTAAACGAGGGCTTTAGATTATATCGTCACCGTTCTGGGAAAAGTAGCTAACCTTAAAAATGCCGGTTTTGAGTTAAATATTTTAAAGCCTAAAATTATTTTTTTAAGAGGCAAACGCCACCAAAAGGTAATTTAGAAAAAAGTTGCGTAAATCAGAATGATTTGTTTTTTTGCTATGTGACTTTATTTTATAATATATTAAAACATTAAAAAAAACATGTTAAAATATATTATTTCTTTAAATAAAAAAATTAACCACATTATAATAATTATTTATAATATTTCCTTTCTTTCGCTAACTCTGAAAGCTTGCATTGTCCAAATTATAAACAAGCAAAAGTTACTTAACCATATTTTTGCCACCTTGCCTCATTAAACCTTCCAGATATTTTTTAATGTATCAGAAGGAAAAAGTTACTATAGGAATTTATTGAAAAGACACGCATGAATTATGTTGTGTGTACATAAAACCCCCAAAACACAAAAATAAGATTTTTGCTTCGTCCCCAAACATTCTAATTGCATGGGGAATTGTGGACAGTATGATTTTGCTAAAAATAAATACGCCGATAGCTTTGTTTCGAATTCTTGAAATTTTATTTTATAACTTGTAACTTAACAGCGATTTACTTAATTACTGGTATAATTATAATATAATAAAAAATGGTGGTTAACTTCGTCTGGACCAATAGTTTAAATTTAAAGAACTTTAGATTGGTAAGAGAATTTGCAGAAAAAGGCGTGGGCGCCATTTGCGCTCCTATTTATAACATCTGAATTCACTTCGAACGTAGGTGCGTATTCAGTGTTACCAACACAAGAAAAACTAATAATTGATAAGTTCTTAAATATTATCAATATAAAATACATCCTTTGCGATTTCTCAAAATGATGTTTTTTGGGTTAGTGACTTTTGCTCGAACGGCGACGATATACTCGTAAACAATGCATTCATATTATGTTTAATTTACAGAGGTAAACCCCTAGAATAGAGGCAAGTAATGTTATTTCAAGTCACAGCACGAGACGAAATAATCACAAGTCATGTTCGGTTCTCACGTGTGCTGGGGTCTGCCAGAACCCACTGCAGCCCTAACTCAATGGCTAATGGCTATTTTAGCTCTTAATATTACCAACGGTGCCAGTAGAAGCCACTTGTAAAACATCTTGTCGTAAAATAACCACTAGCGATGCAGTAACGGCTAAGTTATTCGGAAATTACCAGTCCGGATTCGATTCAGAGTCTTTAGTCCTTTACGCGTGGGTGTAAAAGTATCGAAAACGCACACTACTCAGGCCGATACATTATGTACAGTCCATTCAAATCTTTAATAAACCTTCGCTTATGTGTTGTGCCTGAACGTTTTCAAATAGAACATTCTAGTGTGTACTAACAACACAAACGAAATTTGTATGCTTATTTGGTTCACCGACAGGCACTAACACACTAACGTGGGGTTTATTAATTTATTTATGGACTTATTTACTCCATTCAGTTACAAAATACGTTTAATATTTTTTGTGTACAGGTACGATTAAAAAAAATAAAATAAAGCTAGGACAAAAGATGAAAAAAAATACCAACCTCGAGACAGGATTTGGTCTATTTTAGTGATTGTTTAAATCTAGAAAGACTTGCACCAAAAAAGTCCAGATTCTGTCTCGAGTTAACGATACTACACGGTCGGGATATCGGCGCATGCAAATCATAGTTTGAGCTGTGCTGATCGAGAAACAGGGTTATTGAACATTCGAACGCACTGTACCTGAACAAAAATTCGCACTTACGTTTTAAATTATAATTATAATAGATGTAATATCCGCATCAGATGGTGCATAGGGCACGGTGTTCGTTCACCAAATGCAGTATACATTGAATCGAACCCGAGACCTCTTGCATGATAGGCAAACGCGCTGTCAAATTGTCGAGTGTTCCAGTCAGTCTCATATTAGGAAGCCTGAAATTGTCTCCACCTCTAGATAAAATGTAGTCTACCGCCCATTACGACCGTTATCAATAAAACAGAACGTGATTCAAGTTTTTTTTTTAAATACAAGTTTTTGCGTAGTTCCATTTATATATTTTCTTGATTCATATCTCATATCAAGTTTTCTAATACCCCGCTAGCTTTTTCCTTCGCATTTAAAGCGACGGCGACGTATTAATCGCTAACTAAAATGCCATATTCCCCAAGTAGTATCCTTTTTCAGGATTCCGATATGAAATCTTGAAGGAATCGGCTATTAAGTGATACCATAAAAATACCATTCTAGTACTCGGTCTTATTGAAACCAGTCCTCGCTTATCTTTATCTATGCCCATCTTTCGATGATTATTTCGAAATTGGAAAAACTTGTTATAAAAATTGAATCATGTTAATTTTTATGCCTTCGATCGTTTTTGACCAGTTAATTCTTTGCTCCCTGGCGGTACAAATTTGTCCTGGTGTAAAATAACCCATATATTTATTTATTTATTATATATACGGCCTGTGATTTTTGAAAGGGATAGTGAGGTTACTGACTGCATAATAAATGTAAACAACGAATGTCTCGAGCAAGTAGAAGAATTTGTGTATCTGGGAAGCATGTTTTCAAGAGATGGAAGAGTGGAAAAAGATGTTGAAAGAATAGTGAATGCGGGTAACAAAATGAACGGAGCACTAAGCACAGTAATTTCTAATAAAAATATGTCAATCGAAGCTAAACTGGCAGTGCACAACGGAGTTTTAGTCCCAACACTTATGTATGGAAGTGAAACATGGAACTGGCAGAGGAAAGATGAAAGCCGAGTGAACGCGGTTGAAATGCGATCTCTTAGACGAATGTGTGGGAAATCAATTTATGACAGGGTAACGAATGATGAAATCAGGCGAGAGTGTAAATCTGAGACAAGTATAATTGATAAGATTAAGAAAGGGTCTCTGAGATGGTTTGGTCACGTAGAACGAATGGATGACGAGAGAATGGTAAAACAAGTATATATGGCAAAAATGAACGGCAACGTTAGACGAGGATGACCAAGGAAGATGTGGCATGATCAGATAAACCAAAATCTGAAGTCTGGTCATGTCAAAAGCAGACAGAACCGAAGGGCATGTATGACAAGATATATGAATGTGGAAGAGGCTAGGATTGTATGCCAGGATAGACGCGTGTGGCGGTCCATTCTCTCTGCCTACCCCTACGGGGAAATGGCGTGATGGTAGTAGTAGTATAATACGGCCTAAGCCAATTACAACAGTTACATGAAGAAACATAAATGCAAGAAACTGAACAAAAATAACATAAAACTATTTAGCAAATACATACAAGGGCAAAACAATAATTATATACAATATATTCATAAAAACGAAAGACCTAAGACTTCGAGCTAAACCATGCCAATCCAACTTCATCCCACACTGTTGAGTCGCGAAGAGATCTACGAAAAGCCGGAAGGTCTATCCCAAAGAATTCCAAGTCGTGTGATGAATTGACTAATCTACACATTCTGGACATAGGGGCATAAAAACCAAACCAATATATCTCTTATATACATTTTATGTAACTTATCACTGCCGGTACATATTTGGACATGTTTGAGTAGTTTCGGCTATTTTGAAGTAATTAGTTAAAAAAAATAATATAAATATATTTTTAATGAAAAAATTTTTTTTTGGTAAACATTTTATTTGCGGGTTAAATTCAAATACGGAAAAACCTTTTTATGAAAAAATTAAGTTTTTTTTAATACTGAGGGTTACTTCCTCTTTCTCAAATACGGTCGATATCAATAAATCAATTTAGTGGCATTGATTTCATAAAATTTCGCTGTCAAAAAAACATTGGGTATTCGCCGGATACTGAGCGGTATACCCGGCATCTGCCTGGAAAGTATAATTAGCCCAGATAGGACGGGTACCGGATAGTTACCGGATATCCGATTTATCTCTAGTCTCTTCCCTTAGACAAAATCTTATATGCGTGATTTACGAACTTGTCTAATATCATATCAAACACTTATTGAGACTACGTATTTATGTACATTTTTTCGACAAAATCGAACAACTGTTTCGCCTTATTAGGGCATTTTCAAACAAAATTTCCTAACTTATATGAAGTTCTTCAAAATAAACATCAACTCAATAAAGAAATACATGCATATTTTTTTAAATTTTTCTCTCCTCTTTTTGATATTAGCCAATAGCATGTGAGCTTTCTATTTCTACTTATTTTTTGTCTTTTTATTTCTTGTGCATTATTGGTTTTACGATATCTGTATTTTTATAAATGATATTTCACACGTTAATGCTTCCAATGAGAATATAAAGGTGGCGTCATGGTTCTAGATCGCTCTATAAAACCAATTAGAGATCCAATAGATGAGCGCATTACCAGCCGCGTCCAGCCCTTAATATCTCCATTTAAAATCCCAACACACTCTGATTATGTGACGAGTTCGGAATTCCTGGCTACCATACGACGATCTTAATAATTTCACTCTATTTTAATCCTCTTATAATTTCAAGTGCGATACTCTGCTTTTAATTGTAAAGCCAATAACCGGATTTTTTATTGTAAAGATTATTTTGAAATATAATGTTTTTTTTATTTATTAATAACAAATTAAATTACAATATTACAACTAAATACAATTTTTTACATTAATCAAATAGATATATTTACATTAACGTTTACCATTACGTAAAATAAATAAACAATTCTTGTGTACATAATGGGGAGTGACGTCTTACAATAGATTATTTTATTTTAATCAATAATATTTTTAAAATAACATATATAAATTACAAAAAAGATATTAACGATGTTTTCAATCAGTGTTACATAAAGAAGAATTGTAGATGTAATTTTTTACTTCTATCTTAAATATATTGTATTCCTGACTGTACTTTTAACTATCTTTGTTCATTTCATTGAAGAAAAATATTCCTCTGTAAGTATACTGATGTTGTGCAGTAGTTGTTTTTAATTTAGAAATTAAGATATTACCACCTGTATACTTAACGCGTACTAACGTTTTGAGACCTAGAAATACTACTATTTATTTTATCTTTATGTTTTGAAGCAAACAATTCTTTTTATATAGCAATTTTATATCTAAAACCTTAATTTTTTTAAATAATTGAACAATGTTAATGGTGTTATTTCCAAGACTTAACACTCTTTTATAATCCAACGGTTTTAAACGCGTTTAACATTTTCTGATCTTTCGATTCATTCCATAGTACCGAGGTATATATTACGTAATTAGTGACAATGTTTTTCTGGGTTGTTATGACAGTATAAATATGTATATGTTTTATTTTAGTTGTGTTCTTCTAGATCTTGAAAAATACCCATGCATTTTTTAAAAATCTACTATTCTTTGGTCATTTTTTAGCTATTTGGAGCACTGCTCGCCGTGTGTTTGAAATATTCTATGCATGGAATATTATTTATTTATTTATTTTTGCACCACAACAGGCCGGGAGGCCCAATTACAGTGGTGGATTACATCACAGAACACCCAGGCTTGAGAAAAATCACATTTTAATTTTTGTGTTCTCACCGGGAATCGAACCCGGAACCTTTCGTAAGTGAGTAAAGCGTCTTGACCACTACACCACGGAGGCCGCGCGTTATAATTATATTATGCTTCTAGAATTTTCTTTATTGTGAATTTTGTATTGTGTTCGAGATATTCGTAAAAGTTTTACCATATTTATAGAGCACTTATAAGAATATGTTTGTGTGTGCTTTATTTCAAGATTCAAAATAAATAAATTGATATTTTTATACGTGTTTTTGCTCAATTTCAACGCAACACGATCAATAAAGATGTATAAAATAGATAAATAAATAACAAAGATTATAACATAATCTCATATTATAGTATCTAAGTAAAAAAATTCATAGCTCAATCATCTGAATTTGGGCCGCGATTATGAACGCTATTTTCATCGGTACCTACATATCGAGACGGTATGAACTAACATAGATATATATACAAAAATGTGTATATTTGTAAAAAAAATTCAAAGTATCTTTGACGGTAACATGTTTAGAAAATAAAAATGTTAACATATTCTATTTGTCATACAGAAAATTTAATTTTACTTTGTAGATAACATTGAAGATAAATTTTAACGTCGCATTAGAATTTAGAATATGGACCCTGGATCCCGATTACAATGGAAATTTAACAGAGTTATCTTCAATTAACAATGTTTCTAGTCTGTCCAAAGTTTTGTAGACAAGGACTGGATTCAACCCCCTAGGGAGCTGTTAATATTAACATATTATTACAGACATGAAGAACATTTTACAGAAGGAAATATAGAAGTCTAGGCATCCACAGGGCTTATGACCTGTTATTGGCTGGTCATTTGCTGGCCATTAAACCAGCCAATGACATGTCACAAGCTCTGCGGATGCCTAAACTTCTATATTCCCTTCTGTAAAATTATCTTCAATTGTCGGATCGAATTATCTCTACGAAAAATTGTATAAAATTTTTAAGGAAACCCAAAATAAAATTTATATTTAAAGCACTAACTTTGCTATATTTGAAGCACTAACAATTAATCATTATAATAAAATAAATATCAAACAATTTGTTTTTAACGACTTCGTTTCTTCTACCGACCAGTTTTAAAGCAACACAAGTTTCTTTATCAAGGTATAATTAGCTAATGAATCTTATCTTTTTTATTTCAGCAGTGGTAACTAAACATTAAATCGAAACATATTAAGCTAATTAGTCGAGTCTTTTTGTCATGCTGTTCTTGTAAAGATGAGAGGTGCGAAGTGAGATGGATATGATCTTTCAAACTAGACTGGAGTGTGTTAAAGCAAATATTTTTTTATTTGGTTTATTATTTTTTCGCTGTTTTGATCGCTTTTTTAATTTCTAAGATCTTGTCCCATGTTTTATTTTCACCATGGAGAACTTTAATCGAATTTCTATAAAAATTATGATAATTTTCAATTAGATGGTTTGCGAATTCAGAAAAAATATTATTTAGGCACCTTAAGTGTTTTTTTGCTCCAATAATAAAGTTTCTTTTAGTTTTTCCAATGTAGATGAAATCGCAATAATTACAATTTAATCGAATTTAATGAAACTTAAGTAGGATAAGATTTATAAGTTAATTATACCAAGATAATGAAGCTTGTGCTGCTTTTAAACCGGTCTGTAGAAATAAAATAATAGTTAAAAACAAAGTTTCTTAATTTTATTAAACTTAAAATAGTTTGAATGTATTTTTTTCTGGACATTGCTTAAATGTTCCAATGCACAGTCATCTCATTGCGGCTACATTTTTGTCACGGGTTGCGGGCTTGGCGAGTTCTATTAGTGCCTCGGCGTATAATAGTATAAGACAGTGGTCGGCAAACTCATTAGTCAAAAGAGCCAAAGATCAGAAGTAGATTTGTTTTGAGAGCCAAATTTCTTTTCGTTTTAAATAGTTTTTTCTTAAAACCCTGCACATCTTATTATGCAGCGAAGATCTCCATATTTACTCTCCATTTCAAGTACAAATTCATTAAATTGCCAATGTTAGTAGACATAATGTTTGTATATTGATTTATTATTTACGTAAAACATTTATTTTAGAAACTCAGTATTTTTAACATTAAATCATCTCTCATTTAATACATTTTTGATTTATTTTCTTTTTAATCTTTTCTTTTGTTTCTTTCTTATTTTATTAACATATTTAAGATGTACGTTTTAATAGGTACTTTTAATTTCCAATTTTGTTTTTTTAGATATAAAATTGAAATTTTTGATTTATTTTGTTCTATTATATATATATATATTTTCTGTCTGTCTTAATATTTTTTTTAATGCGAAAGCTTTTACATAAAATAATACATGTTATATTATATGTGTACAACATTATGACTATACTCTTTTACACGTTTGTACACCCGATGAAAAACTATTATTTAATAGTTTGTAGATTATACTTATGTTTTTCTTTTTGTAATATATGAGTATTGAAATAATATGTATATTTTATTGAATAAAGACTATTTTAATTTTATAATAATAATAATAATTATTATTATAATAAAAAAAGAGCTTTGCCGGCAATCGAATCGTTGACAATCTTGATCACAAAATCTATAACATTTAAAATTTCTTCTGGAAATGTCTTTGCACAAAGCGCATCTTAACGAATGTTGCAATATGAAACAAGTATCTCATTTTTTTTATTATATAAATAAAACACGAATGATACTTTAATCCACAAATTTAGAATATCCAGTGACCGGTTTCATCGCTTTCGCGACATCTTCGAGATTGGTATCTTTATTAAAGAGTTAATTGTATTTATACAAAACAGAGGTAAGGATAGATAATTCAAAGTTATATGTAAGAAAATTAAATAAAGTTATTTATCTTAAGGATCATTATCAAAAAAAATTCTTTGGGTTAACTAATGAGTTGATATAATGCTATTTTAATGAGTTTAAGTATTTTATTTTATTTTTAGCGTCCCATCCTTCGTGAGTGTGGTTTTGTAAATAATGATTTCTGAAAAACAAGTATCACTCATTACAAAACAAGGATTAAAGTATCACTCGTGTTTTATTTATATAATAAATAATTTTCACTTACAAACTTAAATGTTTAAGTATCTCATTATTATTTTTTTGCCTTGAAAATATAAATAAACCTTTTCTCACTTCGGTCATACCTTTATATAGTGAAATTGGAACAATTTTATCGAGTTACATATGATGCTTCTCCATGTATGACAAACACGCATGAGAAGTTCTTCTTTAGAATCCATAGACGAAATAAATCGTACAAAAAGTGAAACTTGTGCTGTGAGAGCCGCGCTCAAGAAGCTAAGCAGCCGCATGCGGCTCGCGAGCCGCGGTTTGTCGACCACTGGTATAAGATAATATTAAGCTAACCACAAACACGGTTTGTTGGTGGTATTTGTGGTAGCAGTATGCTCTACCGAGAGTTTACGTGAAGTATATAAACAGTTATAATATAATAATAGCAAAGATGTCGTCGGATTTTGTCTCAATAGATTGCATCAACGACTGAGAAAATACCTTTTAAAAAGTGTATAGGAAGACCAGGGAGATCCAGACTACAGGGTTCAAAGACGATTTAAGTGATTACTTTCATCATCATAATGTCTCTAACTGCATCTAGTGTCGCATAGGGCACCACATTGTTATTTGAAGTATAACCGAATGCATAATTTTACATAGAAATAAAAGAAAATGTCACATAAAATGTATATGATTTAAAATGCTTGTATTTCTTTTCAAAATCAAAAAATAAAAATTTGGCTTCGGCCACTTTCATGTTTAATTTATTATCTTAATTATTATAACAAATTATAGTTCAATACTTAGTCTTTATTGAGATCCCAGATACCTAAGTTCAGTCTAAATTTAAAATGGCGTAATCTGCCGGTCTAAAGGTAATTATATTTTAGTTACATAAAACTTTTAATTATATTTTTTAACAGAAATACCTTTAAAAATATTGTTTTTATCTAATTAATGTTTTTTTTTTTTTAAATTATTAGGTACTACGCGATTAAAAAAAAATCGTTTTAAAATGACAAAATCGTATGATTTCCTAATTTTACGTTCGTTTTATTAGACTACAGCCTTAACGATTAAATTACACTATTTATTCAATGGCAGGCAATCGCACTAATCAGCACACCGCAAAGCCGAATAATCTTCACTCAATTTCCTTTCGCAGGATTTTCACCTGAGAGTAGTCAAATAAAATGAAGCAATTAAAATCAATCCACCCTAATTCAACCGTTATTTTAAAGTGTGGATTTGTACGACCTGTGTGAATTCGGCCTTTGGATGCAATCTACTCATTATTTTTACGTTCTCGAATTGCAGAGGGAAAAATAAAGCCAGAGGCGCATGCGCATACCTGTGCGGGTGGGTATCACGCCGAGTGATAAATTAGTTATCGACGAGAATAAAATAATGCGAAATTATCGGGTACACGTAATGTGTGGTCCCAATATTTTATTTTTTGTCTTTTTGTTAGTCGCGGTCGGTAGCAGTTCGATAATATTCTAATAAATCATGATTTGATTACTTAATATTATATCGTCAGTAAAAAGGCTAAATGACTGATGATACGCTCTGAAGTGAATTATTTTCGAGTCGTTTTTAATTTAAAAAAATATTTTTTTAAAACACAAAAAAAAGTACCCATAAAATTGTTTAACACACATACAATGAAGAAGAAAACAATTATAAAGAATAAGAAAGGTAAGGATAATAATACATTATTGGCTAATTTGTCTTAAAATAACGAAGAAGAATATACACCGCAAGACAAAAAAAATTACGAGTTTACCTGCTACCGCGCCCCTTGACTTTACTGAACCCTTTTTCTAAGAAATCCTTTATCGATACCTCTTTCTTTTGTTTAATAAATTAAGGACACTATGTGTCACCTTTCTACAATATTTACATTTTAAAATGTCTCAACAGTCTTGTTTTACCCGCGTTTGAGTGAACATAACACAACAATCATGGAAAGTGCAAAGCAAATGTCGATTGCGATAAAATCCAAAATAATCACATTGTCGCAAGAAAACATATCTAATTGTGAAATATCTCGTCGAGTTGGGTATTCAGAAGGTGCAGTGAGGTTTTTATTTAAAAAAATCCAAGAAACTGGATCCATAGAACGGAAAAAAGGAAGCGGACGGGGGCGCGTGACATCTGCCCGAGATGATCGCTTAATAAAAAAAATTGTTATGCGCGATCGATTTTTAACGGCACCTGAAATACACGCAGAGGTGCAGTCTACCAGCACATCAACATTTTCAGTAAAAACAGTGTCCAGGCGGCTGTTGGAGCATGGTTTCCAAGCACGGAGTCCCGCAAAGAAACCATTACTCACGGACAAAATGAAGAAGGCTAGACTGGATTGGGCGAAAGAGCACCAGAATTGGACCTTGGAGGATTGGCAAAATGTTGTTTTCTCTGATGAATCAAAATTCAACCTTTTTGGTCCAGACGGCAGAAAGATAGTTCGACGAAAACGTGGGGAAAGATATCATCCGTCGTGCGTCACTCGAACCGTTAAACATTCACCCTACGTGATGATTTGGGGGTGCATGACAGCATACGGTTTAGGACCTCTAAATTTTGTACAGGGTACGATGAATGCCATTCAGTACAAAAAAGTGTTAAAAAAACATATTATTCCAACAATCGAGGACATTACGCAGTATACCGCGGACCCAATTTTTCAGGAAGATTCTGCGCCGTGCCATAGAGCCCGCACTGTGAGTACAAATATATATATTTTTTAATGCATTTTGTGACCACATGATAAATAATTTATTGTTTTTTTATAGATCAATGAATTCAAGGAGAAAATTGGCTTAAAATCGTTGACGTGGCCCGGGAATAGCCCTGATTTGAACCCGATAGAAAATTTATGGGCGATTATGAAAAAAAAAGTCGGGAAAAAAAAATCAAAAAACATTGAGGAATTAAAAAAAAACTTAATTCAAGTTTGGGAAGAAGAAATGACATCAGAAATTTTAGATTCGCTTTACGCTTCTCTAAATAATAGAATTTTACATGTTATAAAAAATAAAGGTGAATTCACTAAGTACTAAATATTTTTAAATGTTATAAATATGTTTAAATGTAAAATACTTTAATTTAAAATAAAGCGATAAGAACCTACTTCTTAAATATGAATTAAAAAATAACATGTCTTTTATTATTCCATCACAAACACTCGACCATAAATGAACCGTTATGGGTCTCTAAGGTTCGGGTAATCTGATACCTGATATATAATGGCAATTTCTAAGTACAATTCATGAGTAAGATTTTTTATTTTAACCTTGAAATAACGAGTAGTCATCACATATGTCAAACAATATAAAAAAAACTAATTAAATATCAAGAATAATTCATTATATGTCAATTTTAGTTTTTTTTGAGAACTCGTAAATTTATTTGTCTTGCGGTGTATTATTGACCAATTTGTTGTAAAATAATGATGTAGAATAAATTATTGACTTATTTGTTGGATAAAAGTTGTGTCCGTTTTTTTACAAAGTGAAGAAGACACAACGAAATATATTTAGTCAATAATGTAGTCTCCTTCATTATTTTACAACAAATTCCTCAATAATGTATTCTTATTCATTTTTTTACAATAAATTAGTCAATACTGTATTCTCCTTCATTATTTTAGAACCAATTAGTCAATAAGGTTTTCTCCTTCATAATTTTACAACAAATTAGTCAATAATGTATTCTCCTTCATAATTGTACAACAAATTAGTTAATAGTATATATTCCTTCATTATTTTACAAAAAAATTAGTCAATAATGTATTCTCCTTCATAATTTAATAACCAATTAGTCAATAATATATTCTCTTTCATTATTTTACAACAATTTCAAGTCAATAATTTATAGCATCTTCACCGCACACTGCGCAAATATCGCGAATATCTTTCACAGTTTTATTTCATCGATTGCACGCGAACAGAAAGAGGGGTCGAAAATGCTCACTTTTGTCTACTTGACATTCCATTTGGAAGTTTGGTAATTAAATAAAATAATATATGTGACGTAAAAGCAAACACAATATTATGTAGAGCGGAAAATTCGAATGACGTAACCTTTACATTTTTTAAAACTTTAAGTGCCTATTTTTAAATTTGGAAAAAAACGGACACAGCTTAAGTTTAACACCCAATGCATAAATCTTAGGTTTAGTACCTAGATTACCGTCATCTTTAACTTTGCCTTTAGCGTTAGTTCCCTCAGGTTGTAAATAATGTGCTGGACAATCAGACAAAGTCCCTATAAATTAAGTTCGCATAATCCATTAAAATTTGTATCGCAAACGGTCCGCTGTCAGTCGTGGACATACAAATCTGCGATAGTGCGGATGACAGGAAATATCGAATTGCATTTTCTTTCCCTATAAATTTGTTATGTGTTTATTTCTATAATGCATTCAACTGATCACGCGAGTTCGCCCACTCTATCGCGTCGCTTATTCCGACCGGACTGCTTCTATAACTATGGTAAAGTTATTATAATTTTAAATCTCAACTGAGACGGAAAAAGGAACGCGGAAAACAGAGTTGTTATATTTATTTATTTAACACTTTATATACATATTCAATTTACATACATGTAAGAGCGGGCGTATTGCCTTAAGGCAATTTCTTCCTACCTACCCAAACCGTTCAGTTTGAGAAAATAACAAATACATGGACATATTCTAATTAATTATGCATAATCTTCTAATTTTATACTAAAATTTAAAACAAAAATTAACAAAAAAAATACATTATACTACGATGGAGGAAAAGAGATGGGAAGGAAAGAAGGAGAAAAGAGCAACTCAAACATTTAGATAGTGACATTTCAATCTTGATTTAAATGTAAATAAAGAAGGGGCGTCTCTAACATTAGTGAGTAGATTATTCCACAGCCGAGCAGTTACTACTGTGAAAGAGATATGTTATACTGAAGGCTGGTCGTATAAAAGTAGTAAAAAATATTTTAAAAATTTTGGTACTTACTAATATTTAATGTTACACTTTATGTTCGGGCCAACTCATCTATATTACTACAAATTTATATACACACTTTATATAATTTAAAAAAATATATTTTTAAAGCACCTCCTCTCCTTAACACGAGAATCTCTTTTATTTATTGATTTATTTAAACGCCTTGTAGGCTTATACATGTTGTACATATACAAGTAAAAATATAAAAAACAGACATGTATTTTACACTAAAGTAGCAAAAAATTAAAATGAAGTAATATGAATAAGGGTACAATAAGCTTATAAAATCTGTCTGGGCGGATAAAGAATACAATTCTGTATGTGAAATAGAACCAGAATCCTGGACGAGTGTTTTTGATTCGATGGCTACCATTCACGGTCCGTCCATATATTGGATGGAACCAATGCTTTCCTAAAAAAAAACTACATATAAATCTGTATCAATTTGAAAAAAAAAACCAGTTATTAGTTAACTAATATTTTAAATAGCTACAAGAAATATTTTGTTATTAGTTTATTTTAATGGTATTGATTTGATACGGGTTTGATGTTCATTCATTAATAACTTCTGAAAAATTGTGACAACACCCCACACACAACCTTCCGAGCAGACTGCGCAGTCATGCGCAGACTGGTATAAATTACACTGCGCTCTGTCTGATTCTGGAATATGGAACTGCGTAAGTGTTTTAGTTCCTCAGAGGCGACCTCTCAGTAGAGAATTTCACAAGTCCGCGCATGCGCAAATAGAGATATTTAGTATCTGTTCTAACCAATTCTAACGAAATTGCTTTTTAGTTTATTTCAAAGCACTTAACTTGAATTTATGTGTTAGTAGTAGTAAATTTTACCTATGTATGTATCTAGAACCAAGTGATTGCTTCCCTAATCGAAAACCTCACCACACGCTCCTGATTGGCTAATCGAGTGCAGAAATGTCCGCCACGTGGTGTTCGCCTGCCACGCTCGAGGTCCTTCAAAACATGTTAAGCCTAGTTTCTAGGCCCCAGAAACAATTAATATGTACAACACGGTGCAGTTAATTTACTGAGTAAAATTTTGCCTGAAAATATTCGGGTTTTTTCACCGCGTCGATCATTTTTAAGTAAAATTAATAACCCGAGAAAATTTCTTATCGAGGTGTTAATTTATCAATTAATCAGAATAATACCGTGGATATCTCGCGTGTGTTCGGTCATTTAGGATGATTGTGTGTATTTAATGTCTTACTTCTTGCTGAAGATGAATCTAGGGTACTTAAAAACAATTATTGGATTATATAAATAACGAGCTGAACCCGGCAATGCTTCGCTATTGCTAGATTTGAGTACATACTTGTGTATATATTATATTAAATGAACTCAATCGAAAGTTTGATATAAATTATTGTATTTAGTTAAAATTAGATATTTACATATGCATGATTATTTTTGAGTTTCGGATTACATAAATTGTGAGGATATGCGGCGACAGGGAATTTCGAAAAATAGGTATTTGAGCATTGTTTTCCTGTCACTGTCTTGAAGATGTGTCCCCGATGCTATGCGAAAAAGATAACTGTATTTCGGACCTTTTATGCCTAACTAAAATACACAAAATCGACGTTTCGCTGTCCCATTTTCCGCACCTCAAAACTGAACCGATTGTGTTATTTTTTTAAACAAAGTATCATAATGAAATTGTCTGTATCGGTACATTTTGAGTTTTTCAAAAATAGTTATCATTTTTGTATACCGAGCGCCCGAAGACCGCAGATAAAACTGGACGTTTTTATGGGTTTTTGGATGATTCTAGTTCCCATATTAAACTATTCATTAATAAAGCAAAATTATTTGAGACACGCCGATGGTAAATATTTATAGTGCCATAATCCAGGGTGAATAAAATAATAAAAATAAACAAAATTGAAACGATGAAAGTCAATCCACCCTATGTTTTTTTTATCGGGCCGTGGATTTTCGCTGTGGTGTGAAAATTGCCTTAGGGCCTTACTTATTAGATTTCCTTATACCAGAACATATTAGGAAATAACTATACCTGGTTTAAACCGATATAAAAAAAGCTTACTTATAAAAATATTTATTACCTAGAATAACGATTCACAGGTTATTTCATGCTTAATTTTTTTAGCAGTCAACACTGATATGTGCGCGTGCGCAGTAATTTTTATAACAACACAAACAAACGTCAAAGTCAAATCGAGACTACTGTCAGTGTAATCGAGAAAACGGAGAAAACCGTTAGAAAAAGAAATCAAAATTAGGGAGAAGAGAAGTTAAAAACGAATTCTATAGTTTATTCGTGTTTCTTTTTTTGTCACAATTAATTAAAACACATACAAACAAATAACATTTCAGATATTATTTAAACAAATAGTTAAAAATCGCATTGAGAAGGTCACAGGACTTCGAAACTGTTTAAAATTGAAAAAAAAAAACTGATAAACTATCCATTTTGATGACCGAAAAATATGACTTAGGCAGATCGCGTGCTTATTCCAGCGTTATACCACATAATGTGCAGGTATAAGTTTCTATGGTCGCTATACCAGATTCAAACCGAGTTTAAATCTATGCGAGGTTTATAAGTAATACTTTTTGCTATACCATTATTATTCTACCACTATTCTCAAGCTTTACTTATACCCGATTTATAAGTAAGGCTCTTAGGGTTAGGAGTTTGGTTTAAATAAAACCTTTAGGAAATAAATTATAAATTTACAACTGTTTATTGACTCCAAACTTTCATGGAGCTACCAATTTGAACATGTAAAATAAAAAAACGACCCGTAACTGGCGTATTGCATAGACTTCGTGGCTTGCTTCCTCACCCAGTTTGGTTTGCCGTCTACTACGCCATGATACATTCCCACTTATCCTATATATCATGTATATGGAGTTTCGCCAGTAAAATCAGATCTCGGATATACAAGTTCTTCAGAGCAGAGCTCTGAGAAACATTCTTGGACTGAGATGGGATTCCCATATCTACAGACATACATAAATACTTCCTTTTAATGTAATGCCACTGCATGACATCACCAAGATTATTTTAAATAGCTTAAACTTTTCTACTCACACAAATTTAAAATTCACATTTAATCACGATATTCATAACCACAATACACTGAAACTCGAAAAATCTTCATGTGTCTAAATTTCGCTCAACGAAGTTCGACAAAAAATAATTGCCATTCCCAATTTAATAAACTGCCTGATGAACTTAAAAACGAAAAGTCGAATAGCAAAACTAATAAATGTGTCACAATTAAAAATTATTACTTAAATCTTTTTGATAGTGATAATTATTAATGTAATTTATATAAATAGATAGTATATAATACTGTTTTATGTTTCTTATATTATCTATTCTCACTAATTTGGATTGTATTAACTGATATTATGTATTGTCACAAAAAGTTTTCTTTTTATGTACGTTCTAAGTAGATTCATAATTTTTGAGACATGAAAGTTTGAAATGAAGACATTATTTTATATTTTTTTTTAGTATTTAATTATTTATTCATTTCAAATTACAGTTGTATACATATTTACCAACATATTATGGCTTTTTAGGCTATGCCCTTGTCCACAATAATTAACAACATCTGAATATTAAGAAAATTAAAATAATTAATAATTTCATAAGATACAATATAAAAATTAAAAAAAAAAAAAAACAAATACAAGAACTGTCTTAATAAAGTAAATAATGTAGTTATATCGAATTAATAATATTAAAATACGACTTAACACTGAAATATTTATTTGTCCCTGGACTGGAATCTGGAGCGTAATACTAATCCTGGATGTGACAAATTATCAAGATAAGCTGTATTTGATTTACCAATGCAGTGTCCTATACACCATAACATTGTTATTTATCCACACAATAATATTTATGCTAAATATAGTTCCAATAGGCCTGTTAGCTTTATGTTCGTACTTAATATTTCTAATTAATAATTTTCTCAATAAGGTGAGGTCTAAATTGCTGTAATCTGTTACACCACTCGTATCGGGTGACCGGAACTGCCCGACTGGAACCCAACCCGTTCCTTATAATATACTCGTCTTAAACTTCTCACTTTCCCAAGCAAATTGACGTAGTTACACGATATGTAATTTAATAACCTGCGCCCTTTGTGAATTGAAGGTGTATTTGAATTTCGTTAGATAGGTATCTCAAAATCGTATCGGTAAGGGCCGGTATGAAGGTAATAAAAACCTAAATAAGATATTTATTTATTTATACGTTTACATTGTTTGTATTCTATTTCTTATACAGAATAATGTTCCCTCACTGGGGTGTCCCGTGCTGAGGGAAACATTTTACAAAATGTGAAACATGCCTTAGATTAGTAACTTTTGTATTTGTAACGGAAGGTAGAGAATAATGTTTATGTGCGTATAGTAACAGAGCTTTTACATAAAGTTGTTTTATAGATTTTACATTAAGATTTTCGAATAAATCGAGGAAGCTAGTTCTGATAGGGGCTCTTAAGATAATTTTTATTAAAGCTTTTTGTGCAATTATTATTTGTTTGATCAGTTTGTCATTTGCACATCCCCATCCAATTATTTCATATTCCTAAACTGATTGAGTTATTGCGTAATATATTTTTACAAGTTCTTTAAGGCTAATTATATTTCTTATAGTTTTAAAAAATTAAATTTGCCTTTTCAATTTATTTTTCATATGTTCGATTTGATTAGTCCATCTTAAATTCCCATCTATGTAAATGCCTAAATATTTAATTGAATCTACTCTGTCCAACGATTTACAAATACATTTAATATTTGGAATTTGGTTATTAGAATTACAGCTGTGAATAGTTAAGGAAATATTTGGATTATATATATTTTTATTATTAATTTAAAATGTTATGTATTTTGTTTTCGAGTGATTTAGTGTTAGATAATTTAAGTCTAACCATTTTTTTACTAAGTTTAAGTTATTTTCAGCCTTTCCAAATACAATATCCCATGAGCTTTCTTGAGATAGTAGCACAGTATCTTCAGCGAAGCTAATTTTAGAGCCTGTATGGTCCTACAAAATTGGTCCAAGTATGCTTCCTTGAGGGACGCCAAATGAAATTTCGGTTTCGTCGCTAGATTTATTATTAATCTTTACTATTTGCTTTCTGCTTTTCATGTAACTTTGGATTTTTAGAAATTGAATATTACAAGCAGAATTATCTTCTTAAAAAAATGAGAATTCCTTTTTTATAAAAAAAGGTTTCAACTAAAATATTTCAATAACAATTTTTTTAAAGTATTACCTAAGGCATAATTTGAGGTGATTTTCACAAAAATGGCGCTATATAAATTATCTAAACATTATTATTATTATAATTTTACGTAGAAATAAAGGAAAATGTCACAAAAAATTATGTGATTTTAAATGCTTGTATTTATTTTCAATAACAAAAATTAAAGTTTTGCTTCCGCCATCTTCATTTTCGTAGTCTCGTTTTTACCCGAATACTGTCTTATAATTACCCCGAACGGCGTCTCAATTTTACCCCACACAAAAAAACACGCTCTTTCTAAGTCAACGCTTAAAGCAACACTGATTTGTGTTTGCGTGGGTAGACATAAGTCTGCTAGCGTCGACACTGCAAGCAGCGACATGCGGCGTTAGGCGTTCGCAATATAACAAAAGTTTGTTCGCCAAGTTTGAAAGATTTTGTGAGGATAATTGGGTATACTTATATAATTTTTAAAGGCATTTATGATAATAGAATTAACATTTTCATAATAGTAGTACTTACTATATAATATGTAAATATAACTAGTATTTTTAGTAATTTTGTAAGTAATTATGTATTAGAAATAAGTCTTTTATTTACCCGACTTTTTTCACTGTCTAATTTTTACCCTACCTCGTATCTTAGAAAAACGTAAATGGAATCTTTTTAAAATATGGTAACGAAGTTTTGCCATTTTTCATATGATTACTTCCTTGTCAAGATAAGAATTGATATTATATTTTCCTTTTCTTATTGTTCTTTATGTATAATAACATAATAAATCATATACTAAAGGACGGCCGAACGATACAAATCAAAGTTGTCAAGTCTACCGAAGATCGAATCTCGAATTCCCGAGTATATAGCTTAGGCCTCGATTACAAAGTGGCGATGGCAAATTTATCGATGTTTGTCGATATTATCATAATTTCTCGACCCAGTGGTTTATAGCGCACTGCTTTGGCACTCCTATTACAGCGTATCTCGATCATTTTATATATTAAGACAAGACGCTTAACGTCCAATTCAGGGACTTTGAAATTTTACCGTGAAAAATCACACCTTTCAATGAATAAACTGATCACCTTAACTACATTGTAACAAATGATCGAGAAACGCTGCTTTTGGTGTACCAAAGCAACGCTGGGTGACGATGGAGGTATGATTATGATAACATGCAGCATCAATCGTGTTAAGCTAGGGTTTCCTAGGACAGCGGCGCCCGTATTTTAACGGCCGTAGTGAACGATGATGCGGTGGACAGCCGTCGTAACGGTGACTAGAGAGTGGTTTCCTAGGAAAACGATGTTGATAACATCGTTAAAAAATAAAAACACTCTCTAGTCACTGTTACGACGGCTGTCCACCGTATCACCGTTCACTACGGCCGCTAAGATACGGGCACCGCTGTCCTAGGAAACCCTAGCTTTACTGACAACATAAAAAAAAAAATCTTATTCGAATTCGAGCTTACTATATCGACAAACATTGATACTCGTATCGTTTTATTGTTATGGGATCCAGTGCATTGATATGCATAGATCGGGTGTTATGCACAATACGGGCCGTTTATATGCATTGCGCGGGCCGCTTTTGCGACCATAAAATCAATTAAGAATATTAATTTTAATTAATGTTCCGAATCTCGATCATAAAGCAATCTGGCAGGTGTACTTCCTAATACAGGATGTAAAATAATATTCCGATTGTATTAATTTAATGAGTTTGATATATTGTTTTGATTGAGTAGTATGATTTGTATTTTTTTTTCGTGTTTAAATGTGGTCTTTATTTTCCACAAATTTTATTTTTCATTTATTCATATAAAAATACGTATCCCTAACTGTATGACGCCATGAGCCCTGTGTTGAGTTGAATTACAGCAAAATAGAAAGTGGAAGGCATACCTACATTTTTTTATTTTTTTTTTTATTTTTATTATTTAAAAAAAAAAAAAAATATTTGGACCCTGTATTTAGTAGCCTTACGTGTCATGTACAAGGCTAAGGTACTCGGAAAAAAAAATAAAATTGTTAGTCTTGGAAATGGGATGTTCGATCACTGATTTTGGTTTATTACCTTTATGAGTCCAATCACCATTGTTGCAAAGTTCAAGAACAATGGCGCGTGATAACTACTTTTAAATACAGTGTGGATATCTGTTAAGGATATTCCATCTTTCCTGCATTCTGCTTCAAGATTATGGCGTTGCAAACTGAAAAATGGGCACTGAAATAAGATGTTCTATACTCTGTGAAGAAATACATATTAAAGAATACTACCAATAAAAAATATTACAAAAACATAAATTTCAATAAACATCTGGACATCACGCTTAAAAGTACTATATATAAATCTACCCATGTCTTGCAGAAGTCTCCTGTAATAGTTTCTTCCCTTAAAAAAATCTAAACTTGTACTTCTCCCGAAAATGGCTTTCGTTTTGGACAACTTCATCTGTTTATCCCAGGACATTGAACACTCTTGGGGCCACAAAAGAGAAATTTCCCTGAGCGAATGTCATACGTGTTTTTAGTATTAAATAATTCAAATTACAGGAAAACCTCGTACGAAAATTGGGATCTCCTCTTGTAACCACGTGACCAGAAATGTGACTCTTTTTAAAAAAATTGTCTAATATCCAGTACCTTTATAAATTGAAACAATGTCTCAGATGGAAAAGTTTTGGGACATCGAAGCATCACTCTAGGAATTCTTTTCTGTACATTTATTAGGGGATTCACGATAGACGCCGCGCAACCTCCCCAGCCTACTATACCATAGGCAGCTACTGACCGGAAACGAGAAAAATATATAGTTCTGAGAGTGCCAATGTCCAGAATGTTCCATTCTACCACATCTGAATTATTCTCTTGTTAAATGAGGAAAATTATTGCCAAACAAAAAATAATAAAAACTGATTCCAGCACATCTACATATAAAATGAGTATCAGAGGGGGCTGTGGTTACAAACAAGGCAAAAGTAAAAATCGAGGGATGATAAACTCGCATCCCGAGGGAGAGGGGAGTAGGGCCAGATCTTGAAAGATCTGGCCCTACCCCTATCCCCAGGAGTATTTTTTTTTTATAAAAACCCTGTTTTCACGTAGACAATACGATATTGTTTTGCCCCAGGACTCGATCATTGTCCACGTGTAAACAGAAATTTGTAGGACAAGACATCGTCACCGAGATCGACGGGCAGGCTATCTCCGCCGAACAAAGATAACGTAATCTCTTAGAGTTTTGCATAATCTTCAGTGATTCTTCATCTCGCAATTCCTCAATACTTGTTTGGACCCTGACTGTGTCTCAGTGGCGAGCATTGATTTTTTTAATAGGTAATCTACAAAAAATGGCCATCAATTTGTACCTACATCTAATTACATAATATGTATGTAATATAATTATAAATGGATATTTTTTTCCGTGGTTCTGTGAAAGTTAACTCAAACTTGACTTTTATTCTACACTATTTTAATACAACACCTGTACAAAAGTTTATTAAAAAAATACCACAATTACATTCAGCAGATATTTTTATTATGAATAAAATGTTAACACTAAGCACTGGCCGATTCCCTTTAAAATCAGTAATGCCGAAAACGGCCTCTTCGAGTGCCACATGTTCTATGTGATACGTAATATGTCAACGGTATCCTACCAAAGAAAAAAGTTCTTTGGAAATAATGTTTCCAAATAGAGAATCTTCAAATAATATTTGTAATCTGCAAGCTTTTTTTTAGTACTAAAATACCGCGACTGGGTAAAATATAGTGTCATTTTTTTATGGTATTTGAAATACCTAAGAGTATAAGTTACGGAAAATGGCAGCTTTAAAAAAGAACTCGGAGTGCGGCTAGGAATAGCAGGCGCCACATTCAATAGTATGAAGGCTGTCTGGAGATCGGATATTTACTCAGTGAAAACCAAATGCCGCCTATATAACGCCCACATAATACCTGTTCTCTACGGATGCGAATCGTGGCACCTCACTAGGGCCCAAAGCAGCAAAATTCTTAGTTTTGAAAATAGGTGTCTCAGAAGAATATTGGGTTTGTGGTGGTTTGACTTTGTGAGGAATGAAGTAATAAGAGAACGGACGCAGTAAACTCCGGTGACAACTGTCATCAAGCGGAGGCGATACGGTTGGCTTGGCCATGTGCTGCGGATGCCTCCTGAGAGTCTTAACCACGCTTGCCTACTTTACAAGGCATCAGGTTCTCGACATCCTGGACGTCGACTGCTGACTGTTCGTCGGCAGTTCGTGTCAGAACTACGGGATGCGAACCTGACTCGGGAGGATGCACAGGAGCTGGTAGCCGACAGAGTTGCTTGAAGGGTCTTTGTGGACACCATATGCTCCTACTAGGGAGCGTACAAAATTTGTATGGAGAAATAAGCTTAGGTTATCGTCTAGTTTCAAGTTAGTTATCGAGTATAAATTTACGCCGACGATATCATAAACACTAATCAATATAACAATATTAATTAATAAATCAATGAAATTAATTTTGAAGCACCCTGAAAATTAACAATATAAATATTTTAATTATTTATTTGTTCGCCTTGAAGGTGTTTTGTGATCCCGAGACATTACCGGTAATAAATTCTAATTGTTGGGATTGTAGAATTATTAATATCCACGCTTCTCATATTCACGTAATGCATAATAAGTTCCGTTTCTGCTATTATCGTTATTAACATTTAGCCCTTCACGCCTGATTTGTGGAACTTCCATCGACAAACAGTCCTCTAATTCATAGACAATAACGTCAGACTTTCCTATCGAAGACTAGTATCGATATTTATTTATTTATTTATTATTTTTCGCGTACTTATTGAAACTAAAAAACTAAACTTCCTTTCAAGGTAATGCCACTGCATGACATAACCAATACTGTTTTAAATATCATAAACTCTTCTGCTCACTCAAATTTAAAATACACATTTGGTCATGATATTCACAATTACAATATGCATCACTCAGGGAATCTTCATGTGTCTTAAGTTTCGCTTAACAAAGTTCGGCAGTAGGTCCTTGGAAAATATTGGCCATTCCGAATATAATCAACTGCCCGATGAGCTAAAACACGAAAAATTGAATTAAAAATCCAGAAGTGTCGCAATTAAAAAATATTTCTTAAATCTTTTTGATAGTGATAATTAACAATGTAATTTATATAGATGTTGTTTTATGTTTCTTATACAATAATGTTTTCTTTCTATTTCGGATGTATTAATATATATGATATTATGTATTGTCAAAAAAATGTTTCTTCTTTTGTACGGTCCCAAATGAGTTTCTTTAATAACTCCTGGGAGTACAATATGTACTTTTTGCATTATATGTTTTATTAATAATAATATAAAAAATAACACTTTTAATTTTATTGGTTGGTTGTAAGAAATTGCCATTTGGTAATAAGCCAATGTTCAAATAAGATTTTACAAAAAAATACATCAAATGTGTAAAACGATATTTATTTAAAGTGTTCCAGCACAAGTTATTTACAACTTTTAGGAAATGGTCTGAAAATTTCAATATTTGAGTAAATAATAAGAACTCTAGTATTTCTCTTTTAACAAATTACAACAGGGATGGAGAATACCTTAAATAAGGGAATATGGAAGTCTAGGCATTTACAGGGCTTATGACCTGTCATTGGCTGGTTTAAGTGGCCACTTTACACACTGTGTAACATTCACCATTTTGCCTATGTTTGAACATCCATATTTCTTTAATTCTTACATTTGTTGATTTTAGTGACGTTAGAGCTGAAACCTTTATTGTTGCTAAGAGATTTATTTGACTGAATTATTTCGCATACTAGGCAACGCCTGAAAACAATTTTCAATTTTTAAACTTCTTCTTGGACCAGTTGGTTTCATTACAATATATGAGTTTGTCCAAATGTTCGTAGACAAAAGACTGGATTTCACCCCCTCTGTTGTAATTTGTTAATCTCAATGACTCCCGAGGGGGTGAAATCCAGTCTTTTGTCTACGAACATTCGGACATACACAAATATTGTAATTATTTTATTTTTTTAAAATAAAAAAACTTATCAGTCGTTCATTTTACTTAATATGTACTGTTTCTTTGTCACATTGTCGTACAAAAAGTACGATTTTTGTAGGTAAAACATAATATGCAGGTACCAAAATATTTTCATCATACTTTTTTATCAACTAGTCTTCATCTGAGTGTCTTTCATAAACGACTCATTATATTAGAATCAATGTTATAATGATGGATTACATATCTAAAGCTGTGTTGATCTCTTTCGCGACATTGAAACCTTTTGTTATTCGTATTAAGTTTTGTGCACGATGTTTTTTATTGTACTAAGGGCTAATATTCGCTAAAGCTAGGGTTTCCTAGGACAGCGGTGCCCGTATCTTAACGGCCGTAGTGAACGGTGATGCGGTGGACAGCCGTCGTAACGGTGACTAGAGAGTGGTTTCCTAGGAAAACGGTGTTATCAACACCGTTTTACACTATTTTCCTAGGAAACCACTCTAGTCACCGTTAAAACGGCAGTCTACCGCATCACCGTTCACTACGGCCGTTAAGATACGGGCACCGCTGTCCTAGGAAACCCTAGCTTTAGATTTGGGTAATATGGGTTGTTTCTGCTTTCACTGTTAAGATCCCATAAATTATGCATACGCTTGATTGATTGATTTGGTGTTTATTTTGTAGAACTCCATATTTAAACTTATAATTAGAAATCAAACACTGATTTGAGTCTACTGAACAATTTATTTTATTTTTACAAATATAAACATATAAAAATAAAAACTTCGTGACAATTGTTTCGCCTTATTAGGGCATTTTCAAACGAATGTCGTTCATTCATGACATTCGTTTGAAAATGCCCTAATAAGGCGAAACAATTGTCACGAAGTTTTTATGTTTATATTTGTAAAAATATAATAAAGTGTTCAGTAGACTCAAATCAGTGTTTGATTTCTAATTATAAGTTTTTATGTGTACGCTGTTTTACGTACTTTCCGAAGCAAAAAGAGCTTATTTTCTTACACGAAGTAAGTGAGCTAACTTAGCTCAAAACTATCGGTGTCATATTCACCCATTTTGAGATTGGCAGTGCCTTATGCATCGTTTTGTGCGGTTCGGGGAATGATGAGGATTAGAACCTCCAACCAAAGAGTAAATATAAATACCAAGTTAATTTGTAGAGATCGTGACCCGAACCAAAGTACATCAGGCGACTGAATAATGTCTTCAAATTTATCTGTTATACCTGCTATTAATAAATAATTAGCGCGGCATTACTTTGAATAATTTCGTACCAAGATTAATAATAAAATTAAACAGGAAATTATGATGCTTTGCGTACATGCATTTTAATTAGTACCTACCTGTGTAATTTCTGAATATCATTTCCGATGTTCTTCGTTACTGAAAAGACTTCTAAATAAGAAATGCTTTTTTTATCAATCATATTTTATTTTTGTTTATGATTTATTGAGTTAGTTAATAACATCTTAAGAACTAATACGAAGTTTCACCTTTCGTCGCGTTCTAGTTTCGTCAAGGTTCTATCTGACAAAATATTTTTTTTTAAAATTAAACTTTATATTTAAATATCGGTTCTATCTGCATCAAAATTTTAAAGAAAAACAAAATCAATCCTTAATTATTATTAAGTTTAATAAGGCAATATCAATAAAAAATATATATATTTTTTTAATTTTTTTTATTTATTAATAAAACATATAAGACATGAATATCATGATATTACATTCCCAGGAGTTGTACGAGAAAACTCATTTGGGACGGTACATAAAAAAAATAGTACATTTCTTGTAACAATACATAGTATACATTTAAACAATAAAAATTTAAACAAATTTTAACAATCTATGAACTTAATATTAAAAAAGGAAAGAAAACATTTAAACAATCTGTGAACTTAATATTAAAGAAGAAAATAAAAACATTCAAACAATCTGTGAACTTAATATTAAAAAAGAAAAGAAAAACATTTAAACATTCTGTGAAATTAATATTAAAAAAGAAAATAAAAACATTTAAACATTCTGTGAACTTAATATTAAAAAAAGAAAAGAAAAACATTTAAACCTAAAACACAATATATAGACTATTCACAGAAACTGAGCTAAAAACTATCACTTTCAAAAAGATTCAAGAAATAGGTCTTCATTTCTGGTCTTTGAGATTTACCACTCGACATTTCATTTTTAAAGATGAAGTAATGTCTTAATTTCAAACTTCCATGTCTCAAAAAAATTATGAATCTATAAAGAACCTTGTTTCCCCAACGCGACGTTTTATATTTCGGGATTATAGTAAAAAAACAACAATTTACTATGGAAAATGGCTTTATTGTTTTTAGAAATATTCCCCACAATGATTAATAATACTCTTTTGCATCCTTTTGAACCAATTTTCGAAGCACTTATGCAGCTTAGACTAGAAAAGGGCATTTTGGTTTAAAAGTGGTTTTATATTGCGGTATTTAATATTAACAATATATAGAGTTTGTCCAAATTTTTGTAGACAAGGATTGGATTTAACTCCCTGGAGAGCTGTTAATATTAACATATTACAACAGAGATGAAGAAC
This sequence comes from Micrasema longulum, assembly GCF_059751315.1. Lineage (NCBI taxonomy): Eukaryota > Metazoa > Arthropoda > Insecta > Trichoptera > Brachycentridae > Micrasema > Micrasema longulum. The sequence continues at coordinate 109,282 of NW_028277949.1, read as the reverse complement.
ATTTTAGAGAAAGTAATATAGAAGTCTAGGCATCTACAGGGCTTATGATCTGTCATTGGCTGGTTTAAGTGGCTACTTTACACACTGTGTAACATTACCATTCCGCCAATATTTGAACATATTTTCGTGTCTGTTGTAATTTGTTAATTAACAGCTCTCCAGGGAGTTGAATCCAGTCCTTGTCTACGAAAATTTGGACAAACTCAAAATATTGTTGATACATCCACCCGGTCCGTAAAGAAGTATAAAAATTGAAAAAATAAAATTTTCATGCGTTGCCTAGTATGTAGGTGTAATAATTCAATTAGATGAATCTCACCCGCATAAATAAAGGTTTCAGCTCTTTAACTTCACAAATATTAACAAATTAAAGCTTTGAAGGAATATAGATGTTCAAATATGGGCGGAATGGTGAATATTACACAGTGTGTAAAGTGGCGACTTAAACCAACCAATGCCATGTCATAAGCCGTGTAGATGCCTAGACTTCTATATTACTTTCTCTAAAATGTTCTTCATCTCTGTTGTAATATGTTAGTATTTAATATTATTAAAATTTTTGATAGTAGAGTTAAATTTAATTTAAATCGCGGTTTATAAAATTTAATTAAAAAAAAAATGAAATAAATTAATTTTTGTATTTTTAAAATTTTTATTACGAGCGAAACTGATAGGAAGGCCCCCGGTTTTTAAAACTGTTCTCGGGTATGTGGAGGGAGTGCTTTCACTGCAATACTTTATTGTCTCTGGTGTTGTACCTGAAGCGTCTGGTACCTCAACAATATTTTGAGTGTGTTCAGTTTTATGTTTCCGGTCCAGGGACAGTATATTTTGCAGTCTAAAAAACACCTTAAAAAATATTTCATGTGGGTCCTGGCAGAAATCGAACTTGGGATCTTAAACACAGTGGGCGAATGAGCTAACCACTACAAATCGCGTCGGGCTTATATACATTCGATTTATTTTTAGTATTTTGCCTGAAAGTAGCTATCAAGTCAAAAACATGCGTCCAGGGTTCTGGTTGTATTTAACATTCAGAACTTTATTCTTCATGTCGCTTAAACACGAGAATTATGTACACCATAGGAACTATGTTATTGAACTTTGAAATAGTTTATTTATTTACTAAAATTCCGATTGCGGATCAAACGATTAAAATTATTTTAAAAATTCAGGGGTATCAGGAATATATTTTAAAATACCTTTACGTATCGATTTCTCCGCCTTATAGGTTTGCTCAATCTATAATGGTTCTTATATTATCTTTATGGTTAGGAATTCTGAACTATTTAACTCTTTCTGAGATATTGCGGAATAAATTATATTCAGAATTCTCGTCTGTCATTCCAGCGCTCAACTAAATGATGAACGCGATTGTATTGTACCTCGTAAGGCCCCCGCGCACGATTCAAAAGCGTGACGGATACGACAAAATGCCAGTATTATTTTGACAAAGTATTTAGTGGTATTTAGCATATATTTACATATTTTACATATTCTACTGACGATAATCGTGGATCTATAAAATAATTTATTATTTGACTTAAAACGATTGTCTGTGTTTGTTAAACTAAATATCTAAGTTAAAGTATTGATATTTGAGTCGGGTTGTGGTCCAGCGGCTAGCGTTGCGGACTCACGGATCAGAGGTCCGAGGTTCAAGCCCCACTCTTTCCCAACGTGATTTACATTTTCTAATAGTGAGTTATTTACAACTCGTTGAAAATGGCCACCAAAATTGAAATATTTGGGAAAATTATAAGAACGCTAATATTTATTTTTAAAAAAAAAGAAGATATTATGTAACAACAATACATGTGCCAGCCAGGATTTGTAGACGGTACCACCTGTTTTATGTACCAATAAGTAAAATATCGTATGTTAAAAATGCTTTTTTCGTAGGACGTTTTCAGTGTACAATACAAAATTTAAAGACAGATTACACAAACATCACCCTGTCAGATTTAAAATTTACACTAAAAATGTATTATGTAACTTAGTAGACATTATAATAATAAATATGTACATCTCCCTTCCCCTCCTTATCCTCTCTTCAAGCATTCTTGTCCTAATCCCGCTCAATTTACAATAACTTACTGTTCTTAAAAAAAATATTTAAAAAATCTTTGATTATTGAAAAATATTTACGAGTATAAACTTAAATGTATTTATTTGATGTGTAATATATTTTCTTTACTAACTTTGTATACTTTGTGGAAATCTGTTATTAGTTCTGAGTTTATACACTATATCTGTTTGTTTACTATAAATATGTATGTAGAACTGTTGATTTCCCAAATAAAATAAAAAAAGAGGGCGATTGAGTGAGTACTCGATTGTACATGTTTTATAGTTAAACCGTATAATATTATGATTTCGCTGTTTTTTCATCTTATTGGATAAAGCCTGGTTTGTCGCTTTTTCCTCATACAAAAACCGACTTTTTACTTTTAAAATTTACAAATTAAACGAAAACTGAGGATTATTATTTTTATTTTTTTTGAAAAAAAAAGTCTTATGATTTACCCAAATATTTAATTTTGAGGGCCTTTTTTAACGAGTTGTAAATAACTCACTATTATAAAATGGGAATCAAGTTGGGGTAGAGTAGGATTCGAGCCACGGACCTTTGGTCCGTGAGTCCGAGACACTAGCCACTGGACCACAACCCGATTCTATTAATTAAGTATAAAAAAGTATTAAGTATGTATGTATATTGACTTTATCGTTTCTATTCTAATAATTTTATAAACGTAACTCTGTTTTCTTTTCTAATTATTTTAATTTGATATTAATTTACTATTTTGATTTCTGGATTATGTTTAATTTATATTCTATTACTTGCTTGCTTAGGGTCTGGACTTCAGACCTTGTCTCTCCAATGTGCAGCGACGTTTGTATGGTATATGTCCTACGTGGGCACAATTCAATTACCGTCCAAATTTATTCTTCCGTGTTCGCAGAAACTATCCACATTTTGCATCGCTGATTTGACCGCTTGCTTAGCGTGATTGATATACAACTTGAATCACACTACGTAATAAGTGTATGTTATTTTGCCGTGCGCGACTCGGCTAAGAGGATGTGTGGAATAACAATGTAGCACCGGTAACTAGATCCCTTGTTCATCACCTTTTTCATCTCCCTTACATTCTTTACTAACAAGTTTTTTCTAGATTATGATTTTTATACAATATTCTTTCGTTTAGCCCTAATGAGCTAACGATTCAATATTTCGACATGCATTTCTTAATTACTGACTGATTACAGATAAAGAACTTTGTCGTATCTGTTTCATTCATCGCGAGGACAACGTATAAATAAGCACATAAAAACATACATTAAGAAGCTGTATGTGAACTTGGAAAATTAATTTGCAATAATGACTTAACGCGGTTTTTCTATGTTGGTCTATAAAAGGATCTAAATTCAAAGTTTTCTATGAGTCACAAAAATAAATGTCAATGATTTATTTTCCTTTTTATTTGCTTTCGTTATTTTTATCAATATGATTACCATATTTAATTAAGATATTTTTTGTCTCAAAATCTATTTTTTATTTTCTATTTATTATTCTCTTTTTTTTCTTAAAAACCTAAACGTAATTTTCCACGTTTATTTTTTGTCTTTATTTCACCTTCACGCCATATATTTCATAATATATTCTAGATTTAGTTAACGCAAAGGCCATGCTAATGTGATAAAAAAATGTAATAAATAAAAATAAAATTATTATTGAATATATAATTTTATTAAGTAAAAATATTGTTATTTATTAATATATGTACATGAATATTTGATGATACTTATATTTTTTTTTTACGTTTCTCTAAAAATATTTAAAAAACGACATTCTTAATTAGTAAAATAATTTAAAATGATCCATTTTGTTAAATATAATGCTTTGCTTACCCGCTTTTATATTTTGTTGCAAGTCATTTTCTGTCATTACTTTGATTTAAAATATATCAATTTATGCTTACCTATAAATATACCTATAAAAAAACATTTTTTAAAAATAACTAATTGTTTTTTAAAATCGTAAACATACATAAGATAAAGTTGCAATGTTTATTTATTTCCAGATTACATTAAAATATAATAATGCATTAGTATTTCTTTTTTTATTATTCAAGATTGACATTCAATAAAATATACATTTTTTTGCTTTAAATTGAGTGCGTATTTTTATACAACTAAATAAGAAATAATCTATTTTGCAATATAATTCCCCTAATTTTAAAAGTAACTTTTGATATTATAAACCCACATAGTTTAAATGTTATATCATTATTTTTTTGTATGGCTCAGCGATTTCGTTTTTATGCTTTCGATAATTGATAGCCAAATTACAATATAATGCAGTCGCAAATTTGATCAGGAAATGATAAGAGTTTAATCAGATCGTTCCTTTATATTAATAATTCATTTTATAGTGCCTCTTATAACATATCTGGTTTAGCTTTCAAACTGAAGGTGCATTCAATGGATACAGTATTGTTGGCTCAGTGTTAAGAGACATATTGTTACTTAGTATATTGCTAGTGATTGATTTGTAATTTTTGCACGCTGCCTTCAATTTTACCAAAGCAGTTTTTACTGATGCGTAACGGGTCATTCTTACCAACGATACTTATAATTAAGGATAACTTAGGGTATTTAAGTAATAGGTATTATAAAGGATAAGTAAAAAAGATAACATAAGCATAGAGTTACACCACAGTACAGGTTGGCTATTATCTATCATCATTACAATGGAACCCAAAAGCTACGGTGGAACCATTCTTAATTTTTGAAGCCAGGAAACACGTATTATTTTGCACCGCGGTTTCGTTCAACGTTTCCTCGCAATGTGATTTGGAATATTGCATACTTCTCGTATAAAATGTTCTAAATACTAACTGTAGATTTATTTTCTTTACTAGCTTTAGTACTTTCTTACCATCTTTTTAAATTTTTCCTTATAAATTAATATTAACTCTTAAAATCTTAAAGTAGAACTGAGATTTTTTTTTTATATGTGTTTGAAATAGGACATTCATTTATACATAGCTTAAGGCTGTAGTGTGAAAAAGGTAACGAAGCAATACGATTTTGCCATTTGTAAACGCCGTTATTTTAAAATCGCGCCATTAAAAAAGGAAAGTAAATAAATATGTATCTTTTTTTTCGTGATCCGTGTATATGGCAGCGTTGCCAATGCTAATTTTCCAAATTCCCCAAAAATCTAGATCAAATTACCCAAATGGGGAAAAAACAAAGTCCCAATTCCCCACAAATTCCCCTCATAATTATCTCAAGAAAGAAAGCACAGTTTTGATAATATATGTAAATAATAACATGAAATAAAAACTGGCTAGAATCGTGAGTGTAGCGAGGGTCCACCATTGGTAACTTGGCCATTTATGCACTTATAATATTACAATATTTTTTTATTCAAACAAAATAGACTTAAGGTCTAATCGTCTTCGATATTTCGAGGATACGTTTGTGGGCTCTTTAGAAGAATTTAAACAAATTTTGTTCATAACCTACCTTAGGATTGATTATCTTGCACTTTTTTATCAGCAACTTTTAACAACCATTTATAATTTTTTACACAAAACCGTTTTTATTTTTAAGATGATAAAACAAAACGCAAGCAGTCGTTTGTACTAGTACCTAATGTGCTCATTCGACTGTCATTGTTTTCATTTTCCGTTGAAAAGGGGATCCCCGAATTACTATTCTTCTACTACTTTGATAAGAGTCTCTTAAATGTATTTTTTTCTTTTTATAATATGTACGTCTTAAATTTTTGTTTTTATGTATGTATATGTTATTTTTGAATAAATAAATTGAATTGAGAATTGAAAAAATTAAAAAGCAAAGACAAGCGTAGGACAGTCAAAAATACCATGCAATGGACTTAAACACTACAATGACTTACTTTACCACTTGAAAAATTACACTGGAGACAAATTTAAAATGATATGACTAGACCTTATAATATTTCTTATATAACCCTGACGGTTTTTTTAAAATAAAAAAAAGATTAATTAAAAACGATCGTTTTCTAAGGTATTTCTGATAGAAAGTTAAATAATTGAAATATTTTTAATTCTCCGACATTCATTTTAATAATATCAGAATCAACAATAACTTAGAATCAGTCATGAATTTTTAAATTACGATTTTTTTTACTAAAAACATTGAATTTGTTAAAACTTAACGATAGAAGAAAAATTATAGACCTTTTAAATTTATTCAAAATTGTAAATTCAGTATGGGATTGCCCTGAACTATTATCTCTTATCAACTTCAGGGTGCCTGGAAGAATGACTAGACAGGTGCCACCGTTTTGTAGCAACAATTCACGGACAGTGTATACTTGTAATGCCGTATTAAATAATAGACTTCATGAACTCGGCAATAGTTATTCCCACGTATCTGAAATATTTAGTGTAGGGTATTGTTCCTATAGAACAAACCTTTTGAACTATTTCAAAGATAGTGAATGGTAATTATATTTATTTATTCATGCATTTCATAATATATATATACAGTTTTTTGTTCACTTTGCCTAGCTCTGTGAAATAGTACTTATGATTTTCTTGTTGTTTTACTGTATAATGTTTTATTATTTGAACTTTCTACTGAATATGCTGTATAATTTTTAGGTTAATTTTAAAAATATAAATCTTGTATAATTTTTGGTTTAATTTTTTTAAAATAAATTTTGGGTATAAGGAAATTTGTTTAAAAAAAATAAAAATATTAAGCCAAATATGTTAATATTATAAATGTTTGTAAAAGACAGATTTGCCGTTTATGTTTAAAAAATAAAATAAAATAAAGTAAAATAAATAAAATATAACGTATTATTAAATGATTTTTTCGGTGAAACACAAGTAGGAAGGTAAAGTAAATAAATGCCCGTTCTCTGGGTCTCTCTTCACTAACTTATATCTGCGTCTCCAAGCAACAAACGCCTAAGTTCTTATTATCACATTTTATTGTTATTTTATTCCCCGAGTTTAGTAGTTGCTGGGTTCGTCCGTTTGATTGATATCACATAAGAGGCAAGGACTACTTGAAAATGATTGATTCCGCGTCTACGAATGGCGCTATAACTCTTATTTAGTCGGGGATATTAGTCGGGCTACGGCGGACATAATAAGGTATAATGACGATTATATTCGTTCTGTTCCCATAGCCGTGATATGAACATGGACAAGGTGTTTTTCAAGCGGTTATTTATTTCTCCTATTCTCGCATCGTTCGTGGCGCCATTTTGGGAAGTCGCAATAATAACTACGTAGATATTCCTTCTGGAGCGTGCTACACTCGTACATATATGCTTAGAAGATCGTACTGTGACGTAATGCGACTTTCCCCTTACAGTGAAATAAAACACGTCAAATCAGATTTGATTTTCACTAATTTTATTAAGATTTACATTATTTTATACATTATTCTTAGCGGTGGGGGTCAGTGCTATGCAAGCTCCTGACGTCACTGCGACCTGTGAAGATCTTTTGTGACGGGTCCTCGTGAGTAGTTCTCGCGCTCCAATCCCAGGGCCCCGATTACAATGGAAAGTTGACATTTGTCTTAAAATATTGAGTTTTTCTACTGACTTTTCTTGGTAGAACTGCATTTTAATTATAATAATAAGAATACTTTATAGTTTTTTTCCAATTTTATTCATAATTTTTTTAACAGTGACCGGGTTTCGTCGTGACCGACATCGTCAGACTGGTGGGAGACTAAACAAATTTCTATGTTTTATACAAGTGCAAGCAGGGGTTGTAAATCATGATTTTATATAATTATGTAAATAAAAGAATTTAAATTAAAATCATTTAAGTATAAGGTAATACCAATTATAAGAATATAAGTTTTGTTTGAATGTATATAATAAAAACTGGTGCAGAATAAATAATTTTATGAAGTTTTATAATTAAAATGTATTTGAATTGTCGGTCACGACGAAACCCGGTCACTGGTAAAAAAAATATAAATAAAAGTGGGATAAAACTATAATTTTTTATTATTATTATAATTTGTCTTAAATTTTATCTAAGAAGTAAAATTAAGTTAACAGCATGAAAAGCAGAACATGCATACATTTTTTTCTTCTAAACATGTTCAATTATAGGTTACCGACGAAGATACTTTATATGTTTATGCAAATATACTCATTTTCGTACACAAATATCGGTTTTTCTTTATAGACAGTCGAAGATAACTCTGTTAACTTCCCATTGTAATCGGGGCCCAGGTCTATAAAGAGCCTGGCCACGATTTACACGTCATTTGCTTATTAATTAAATACATCATATATATTTTCAACATTATATTAAATTGTTGACATTTTTATGGGGCCGTTGTGTATATTTGATTTTGTAAATTGTTCGTCCAACCCTGTCAAGTTCAAAATGAAATTAAATGGTATCTCTAATATATCATATTTTGTGCTGTATTATTGATATTATATATATACATATATCTTAAATGCACTGTTTGAAACTAATTATTAATGTCAAAATAAAACTTTCTTTTTCATCCAATACTTTCTCTGTTTTTGATGTGTATTATTATTTATTATTATCTTTTTCTGAAATTGATGTATCAAATATTTTTGTGTACCAGATATTATCTTATATATACTAACTGTTAACTAATTTTTATTATTTGTTTTTAACAATAATTTGTTGATACCATTTTTTTTATACTTATAAGTATATGTAAATGTATTTATTTTTTTGTTTGAATTCTTTACAAGTTATTTACAATTTGCTTTTTTATTCAATTACTTTTCTTATATCCATTTAATTTTTCTTTTTCTTTTTTACCATGTAAAGTTTCACTTTTTATTTTGCATGGCAGTATGCTTTTTATTGTTTCTACACGTATACAAAAAAGCGTTGTTTATCTTTTAAATTTTTACTCACTATGTTTGTACTTACCTGTATATTTTTTGTAAATGCCCCTTGGGCGTATTGTAAAATTAAATTTAAAAAATAAGAAAATAAAAAATATACACATACATATATATATAGTTGGATAATTTATATAGCGCCATTTTTGTGAAAATCATCTCAAGGGCACTGTAAAATAAATCAATATCCCAGCACGCAGCTACATAGCTCATGGGCAAATGAGACTATTGTTCCTCGTTTCCAATTGTGATATATATCAACTGTAATATATAGGAGCTAGATTACAGCACGCCTTGCAGCTACAGAGCGCATGGATGGGAAGTAATCTAGCCTCCATTCACATTTTGTTTCATTTGACTGAAGTTTAGTGTTAAAATTATACTAAAATAATTATAAATAAAAAAAACTCATTTTTCAAATAGGAGTTAGATTTTAACAAGTCTTGCAGCTACTGAGCGCATGAAGTGTTGAAATTCTAGACCCTATTTACAAAATTAAGGTGTTTTATGGTTGATAACATTTACATATTGAAGCAAGATTACCAATCGTCTTGCAGCTACAACTATCAAATATTTACTATTAAGTGATAGTTTTCCTGTATAATGAACTACTTCACTTCCCTCTTTTCTCAATCCAACGAAGTACATATTATGTTCTTCCGGATTACTTTCTTTCAGCACAAAGATGCTAAGGCTACCAGATTACAGAGAGCTCTTTCGGGCAGTTTTTCTCGTTCGGAAACGAGCAAAATTTCCGTGTATTTGGGCACCGCCAAGGAAACTTATGTCCTTAGATGCGGTGTGCGGTATGTGGTGGGCAAGCTGTATAGTGAACTAAAAATACCTTTTATTGCTCTAAAATGTTTTTTTTTTTAATGGAACGTATATAATTTAAACATACAGTTTTTTTTTCTCTGATTTTTTATTTAAAATTAGCAAATACACAGATAAATGAGAAAAAAATGTTCGGTTGGCCTTCTATTATTTTTATCACCTCTTCAATCCGCCATAGCCTTGTAATAATAAAATTTAGACATGGTCCTCAGTAAAATATGCATACCCTAATTTTTAACGGTCTACAGTGATAAGACTCCCTCCACATAACCGAAAACCGCTTTGAAGACCGAGGGTCTTTTTTTAAAAAACTTTTTTTGTCGATAAACGAGTGACTTTTTAAAAAGTCAATTTTATTTTATTTGGATTAAATTGACTTTTCTGCTTTTATTCCTGCTTACACTGTAAATTGTATTAAAGGCTTATTATTCCTCGTGACCATATTGCAATTACACGTGTAGTGAACTCTTTTGTTTGAATGAAATAGTTGGTTTGACTTACCGCAGTTTTTTTGTAAGGTTGCGTAAAATTAAATGAAAGATTCACTTACTTGTTCTGAGGTTTTTAAAGATAAATACAAGATTATACAAAAGAAGTATGGAATTGGAAAAATAATGATGAAAGTAGGTTGAATGCTGTCGAAATGCGATCCCTCAGGCGAATGTGTGGTAAAACGATGTATGATAGGTGCACAAATGTCGAGATCCGTGAAGTATGTAAGGCTGAGACATGCATTATTGACAGAATCAAGAATATGGTGCTGCGTTGTTTTGGACATGTAGAGCGAATGGACAGCGAAAGAACGGCTAAAATGATCTACGAAGCAAATGTTGATGGATGCAGAAAACGAGGAAGACCGAGAAAGACATGGCACGATCAAGTCCATCAAATACTTAAAGATGGACATGTCAAAAGTAGGAATAATCGGCGTGCGTGCATGAGAAGATGTATGAATGTAGAGGAAGCGAGGTCTGTATGCCAAGATAGAGTGTTATGGCGTTCTATCCTCTCTGCCTACCCCTACGGGGAAACGGCGTGATGGTTTGTTGTTGTTCGATTAAATTAAGTACAACACTGAATGAATTAACTGTGATACGAATTCATATTAAGTGAGTATTTGAAAGTCTTAGAGAGAGCAAAACGCAAAACGAACTGAAGTCAACGAGGGACACGTAGAATCTGAAGTGCCTCGATCATGCCGATGTCATGCAGTTCCGGTCTACGCCTTACGCTTGGTGTTGCAAGTGGTTAAAATGCAGCGTGTGAGTGCGTGCTCATACACGAATGGTAGCAAGAATTGTGTTTACTTGTATTGAGGTTAGTTACGAAAATCCATTTCCATTGTACGGTTCAATGCCGATCACTCAAAGTGGAACGGTCTGTTGGTCTGTTGATGCATGTCAATAGTCCGGCTTCTCCTGAATAAGTTTTCTGTGGTTTCCTCTTCTTAAAGCAAATGCGGAGAAGTTCCTTAAAAGGCCACAGCCGATTATCCCACCAGATCCTCACACTATTTTAACACAGACATGAATAACATTTTACAGAAGAGAATAATAAAGTCTAGGCATCCACAGGGCTTATGACCTGTCATTGGCTGGTTCAAGTGGCCAATTTACACACTGTAACATTCACCATTCTGCCTATATTTGAACATCTATATTCCTTCGACTCTTCCATCTGTTGACGGTTTTGAAGTTAAAGAGCTGAAACCTCTATTGTTGCGGGTGAGATTCATCAGATTGAATTATTTCACTTACATACTAGGCAACGCCTGAAAATATTTTTCAATTTTTATGCTTCTTCTTGGACCAGGTGGATTCATCAACAATGTTTTGAGCTTGTCCAAATTTTTGTAGACAAGGACTGGATTCAACCCCCTAGGAAGCTGTTAATATTAACATATTACAACAGACACGAATAACATTTTACAGAACGGAATATAGAAGTTAGAATATAGAATACTCACACTACAGTTAGTATACCGTAAAACGGGGTTAAATTGCATCACTTTTTAATAACTTTTCAGCTAAAATGTTTTTTTTCATCGAAGAGATGAGTAGTGTTTTTTACAATAAATGTCATGGTTATCTAATATATTTCCTTTACTTTTTTGTGGTTATAAGTATATTTTGTAGTTTCATATACAAGCTATAATTTTTTGAAAAATGATGCAAAGTAAGCCCTAGGGCGGGGTGACATTGCATCACTTTTTTTTCCTTCAGTATCTTAATAGATTCCACATGGACATGGAAAGTAACCCCATAAAACAGTTTCAGGCATCTTCCGAATCTAGCATTATTTTCAAAAAACATTTTAAAATACAAATTTCAGGTGTTCTGATTAATAACTTTATTTAAATTTACCTACACGCATATCACAAAGAAAATAAAATAAATATCACCCTTAAAATATTTAGATGCTTTCACATAATTAACATATATAATCTATAATTTAACAAATACATAATGAGCAAACTAAAATACACAAAAAAAAACACTCAATAAAAAACACTTAGCTCTGGGATCGTAAAAAATCCACGCTTTGATCGTAAAAAATCCACCCTCTGAGGAGAATTTATGCCTTAAATAATATCAACCCATTCATAAAATAGTTCATCTTTGATATTTTGCCACTTCCATGCTTTCAATGACTTGGTCATTGCGCTGATTGTTGCTCCATCGTCATTAAAGCCCTCAATCACGCCAGGGTAAAGCTCATTTTCATACATAAATACTACAAATGAGCCGATTTGCCGATTAATTGGCTTGAAGTTATTCTTTTGGGATAACTGTTCATTGTTTTCCTTATCAGATTCTTCCTCGGTCAGGATCAGAGCACGATATGTTTCGCAATCATCATCTGAAGAGTCTTGTAAAATCATTTCACCTGCTATTTCTTCATCACTTGTGCCAGTTTCTTTGCCTTGCATTCGCTGACGAATAAAGACTGTTGTGGTTTCCGGTGCATGAAATAATTCTTCATGGGCAATACTTTTTCCTGCTGCAACATTAATTTTCTTTCGCCTGATGGTTTTGTTCGCACCTACAGATTCTTCTCTAGTTGCTTTAAGAACATTTAAAAATGCTGAATTAACAGCATTTTCACAGACGTTCCTTTGAGAGATACGATCAAGGAGTGGCTGAACTCTTCAGTACTCGTGAATACTGTTTTTATCCCCGGCTTGTTTGTATGTTTTGTTTTCAATTTATTAGCAATGGTTCTGTAAGGAATTGCATACTTGACATAAGCTTTTCTCCATGATAGATCTCCATTTTTTATTGAATTTAAGCATGCCTGAAGCTGTTCCGGTGAGTAATCTGCATATCGCCTACTTCCAACCTTTCTTTTATATACTCTGCCCATAACTAAAAACATGTTTTTAAATAAATAACTCAAATATGTAAAGTTTACCTTGAAAAAATAAGAAATGGGGTAACTTTGCATCTGATGCAATCTAACCCCCAATTCGTTGAAAATGAGATGACTTCAAAAAATAAATCAGTAAAAATATTTTTTGGTAAATTTAGTAAGAAATACTGGTATTTTCAAATACATGACCAAATTCAACATTCGAAACCACTTTACTCACCTTAGAATGATATACACTGTTGAAGATGTGATAAGAATTACCTATAGAAATTATTCATAAAAACTGCACAACCTACCCAAACCGCTGATCACTCAGTACTAAAGTACAATATTGAATGGAAAATAACCTAAGGTAAGAGTGAAAAGTGACATCCATTGAATATTTGGAGAAACAATGAGTTATAGTTAGTAGCAATGACAACAGGTGTCTCTAAAAACTTTTTTTTTTTTGATGCAATGTTACCCTTGATGGTGTAGTTTAACCCCGTTTTACGGTAATTAGAAAGAACATACCTTTTGCAGTTAATATAGCCTTGTACATAATAAGCAAGGCAAAAAAAAAAACATTGTATGGTTCAGTTTTCCTCTTCACGAAGGATTCAATTTCCATTGGCATTAAACGCTGCAGGTTTTCGATTAAGATCGAATCTGTTTTTGCGCCAACCCAGCGTTGAAATCCCATTCATTTCTGTAAATTCTTCGACAAAATCTTCCGTTCGTATTTGTAGGCAAATCCTGGACTTGACCGTTAATCAAAAATGTACATGCATTTTTCGGTATTTTCTGCAAACAAAATTTTTGCACTCTCTTAGCAGGTTTTAAAGAGACAGCCAAGTGAATCTGGTTTATTTAGTAGTTGGAAAAACGCTTCAGTGTTAAAGACGCAAGAATACCTAATACCAACTTTTATATTTATCTCGTAAAGAATTACATTTCAGTAGACTAGTGTGCATTTTTTCAGTCGACTGTAATATTTATGAATGTTTATTGATATGATTTTATCCTATAGATTTATTTACATGTGTTTTTACCATATATAGTGTTGGAACTATTTTATTTATGGATTTTCTCGGCCGTAATTTTCTGATTATGCCCTTTTTGGGCGAAACATCTGTCGCAAAATTAAATCACTTAAATCGAATCATTATGCCATGACTTATATAATGTGGGAAATGCCCATTTCAGAAACAGATTTGTATTGTGGACAAGAAAACTTTTTTGTGAATAAATATATAAGGCCTAATGATTTCATGTCGTTGTTGTACCGTGGAACAACGAAAGATTTATAAAAATGTGTAGTGGTTAAATGTGTAATGGTTAAAACTCTCGCTTCACGCACTGGGGTTCCGTGTTTGATTCCCGGCGAGATCACTATTAAAAATGTGATTTTCCTTCTGGACAGTTGGGCTTAAAAGAAAAAAAAATGCTCCTCGAAGATTCGATCAATATTAAGTGCTGACTTCTAGTGGCACGAGTGGGAACATGAAAAAATATTAATTGCAACAGTCAGGTCTTCTCTCATAGCACCAAGTGCTTTGGAAATGTTAAATAATTGAGGTCCATCTACAGTGAAAGCATTTCCTCCACATACCTGAAATCCGTTTCTTCCTATGGTTTTCCCTCATATTAGTAAACATTTTTTTGCCGGTAAAGTTACTCTTTAAAAATTTCGATTTCATAAACCGCGATTTTAATTTAATTTAACTCTACTCCCTTTATTGCTCCTTTCAGCGTGAGTTTGGAAATTTATATAAAAGGCTTATGTTGGATATTGTCAGTCTTCCTTATGGCCATATTGCAAACACGAATGGTAGCAATAACTGTTGACTTGTATTAAATTCAATTACAAAATTAATTACCACTTTAAAAAAAATTAATAGCATCGATTTAGATTGTTATCATCATTATTTAAAAAAAATAAAAATAATTAGCCATAAGTTGTGTCCGTTTTTTTCAAATGAAGAGAATCAGAGGACACAGCAAAAAAAAAGAAGAAAAAAAAGTCATTAATGTATTCTCTTCCATTATTTTACAACAAATTAGTCAATAATTCATAGCATCTTCACCGTACACTGCGCAAATATCGCGAGCAACTTTGGCAGTTTTATTCCCTCGATTGAACGCGAACAGAAAGAGGTGTCGAAAATGCTCACTTTCGTCAACTTGACATTTCATTTTGAAAGCTCGTAATCAAATTAAGTATTATCTAACGTAAAAGCAAACACAATATCTTGGTAGAGCAGAAAAGTTTTCTTTCTCAAGGAAGAAGTACATACACATATACGCACGAAATCTTCCCGGTCCGTCTCCACTCCACCCCACACCCGCGCAGTCCCGTGCCTTGTCCATCCGTATCTTGAAAACGAAATTTTAAACCGCCCGAAATCGTTACCGACCCATAACGTTTACCGTTTTTTTTTTTGCTTTTGGCGCTCAATTTTAAATTTGGAAAAAATAACGTTTTAATCTCTCTCTTCTGAACTGGTCAAATATGAGTTACGCGGCGATGGACTGCCTTCGACGATTTTATGTTCTAAGGTTCTAAAAATAAAGATCAACTGAGAGATTATTTTTTTACTTAAGTATTATTTATCTCTCGTTAGCCATTTAAATTATACCGTTTATTGCCCAGTTGAGAAATAGATCTTTGAAATACAAAACAAGGATGCAATTAGCGTCAATTAGTCCCATCACTTCTAATTCCCTGTATTCTTCGTCTGCTAACCCGCCTTGCTTCTACTCTCCTGTATTTTTTCTATCTACGGTCAAAGATCGTGGTTTTACTCCGCTAGTCGAGGGTAATTATTGTGACAACTTCCAGACCCAATGTCCAAAGGAACGTGTAATTAATTAGTGAATATCACCGCACAACATGTAGCTTAATGTCTAAAAAATAATCAGTCACGCTTTTGCATCGTTTGCATGGATTTTAACTAAGAATGATAGAGTAACCGTATGGACTTGTTTTTTAACTATGATTTTAAATTTACGCTATTAGTTAGATTTGTAAAATTTATTTATTTATTCCTTATGAAGATATCTACAGCCTAATTAATATACATCTTATGTTTAAAAAATTGGTTAAATTTCTCAGCCATAGATTTCTCTTTTTTTGTATTTTGATAAACATGTGAAAAAATAAAACAGAAAATCAGTTGACAAGGTAACAAATGAAAACAAATTTTGAATCTGGGCCTCGATTATGATGGGAAGATAAAAACGTCATATCTTAACCTTAACGGTATAGTTGAAGATAAATTACCTCTAGCGATTACAAAGATATACTCCCGACCCCCCACATTCAAGTTTTGGGTAGGTACATCGATATGAAACAAGGGTATATATACGTCACGGTACACATATCTACGCTCCAAAATGACATAGCTTCAGTATGACGTCATAGTTGAAGATAAAATTCTCCCGATCGACTACAAAGGTATACTACCGATACCCCACCATCAAGTTTTGATGTAAGTACATCGGTTTATAACGACGGGTCTAGAACCCCTCGATACGTTTATATACGCATTAAAAGTGTCAAAAATTTTGTTCCACCGAGAAATTTTTCCTTTATTTATGATTTATTAATTTTTTTAATCGTTTTGAGGTTAGCACTTTTTTTCTAAAAGGCGTATTAAAAATATGAGTTAGAAATAAGTACATTTTGAAGTCGAATTATATTCCAACATAACTGTCAGATTATGAGAAACGAGCGGCTAGATGCAAAAATAATCTCGTTAGGTTCTGTCCTATATACCATTTTTAACGAAATTCAGTTAAGTGAACTGGAGTTCTGAGAAAACCTTTACTCATAAAATTCAAATAAAAAATGCTTTAAATTGTTTAAGGAGGTTTTTAACGAATTGCGTCTTAATTTGTGGTCATTATTTATGCTTATTTTGTAAAAAAAACTTTAAAGCTCTATTACTGCAGATTTGTGTTTTGGTCTGTTGGACAAAAACGAACTGAAGCGATGATTAGGGCAACTTGTTAGAACGGAAAAATTAAAAAAAAGTATTATAATAACGTTTAAAATAAAAGAAAACGTTCAACAATGGATGGTTTATAATATATAAGAAATAATTACATATTAAAATGAATCAAGCAGAGAATGAAATAAATAATTATTAATTTATTAATATTATTGAACTCTCGATAGTAATGCATTTAACCGGCCGAAATCAGGTAGCTATCATTTAACCATATATTAACAACTCGTAATTCTGAACGCTTTAAACGTTTATAAAATTCAATAATCGGGCGATATAACAAATATTAGGTAAAAATAGTATCAAGCTTACTCTCGGATGTTTATAAAATCGGCATAGGTATAGCAAAAATAAAATTATTTTGTGCGTAGTTGGCGGAAAGACTGAAGAACGGTGACGGGCTGTCCACAAACAAAACAGTTTTTTTGTGAATTCCGCTATTCGGCTAGGAAGAGTCGAAGAGTAAATCTGTAGCATTATGGCACAAGTTGATATGCCAGTTTTACCTTAGTTTACAGAAGGAATATTAACTTAATTTAGCTGTTAAAAATCAGAGAGAAAAAACCTCATAAGTCTGTTCAAACGACGTTTATATCATATACACAACTCGTGCCGTAACGCCATAAAAATATCAATAAACTTTATCTGTCTGGCATATCTTGGTATCGGTTTATTGACTGAACTTTATTTAGAAAAGATGTCGGTTAGGTGAAAATTTGAAATGACAGTTATACTAAACCAAATGGGGTTTTTACCCCTGAATATAGACGCACTATATCGGAATAATGCTATTTATATAAATTATTAAACAATAAGGTAGATTCTTTAAACCTTTTTTCCGAAATTAATTTTAATGTCCCCTTTCGCCTGACACGAAATAAATATTTATTCCATCTGCCAGTTTGTAGCTCTAACTATGCACAACACTCTTTCCTGTATCGTTGTTCAATTTTTTTTTTCATCTATTGATATATTTACCATGCCCCTTAAATTATTTAAAAATAAATTACGCCTTATTCTATCTGGCTGCTCCCATTAGCTTTTTAATGATGCACACGCTTACACACACACCCGAACACTTACTATCGTACAAATACACGCAAACGCTCACCCTTACACACACATATATACAGGGTTTTCTTTAAACCCTGTCACATCCGAAACCACGATGATCAGTATGAGCAAGATGACACATTGGCACATTAAAATAAATTTTTAGAACGAATAAAGTTAAAAAATATATAAAAATCTAAAAACACAAATGGTTGCTAACTTCTGCAAGAGAGAAACGAGGAGGGGGGAGGGGGGAGTCTGACACACCGTTAACCACGCGGCCGCGCTCCCCTCGCTTCACCCCTGCAGAAGTTAGCAACCATTTGTTCTTTTTAATACGAGTATTTTATTTTTACAAATTTTCTTCGTTCTAAATATTTTTTTAAATATGCCAATATGTCTTCTTGACCATACTGATCATCGTGGTTTCGGATGTGACATGGTTTAAAGAACACCCTATATATATATATATTAAATATTTTATATATATATATATATATTTTATATATATATATATATATATATATTTTATATATATATATATATATATATATATATTTATATATATATATATATATATATATATATTTTATATATATATATATATATTTTATATATATATATATATATAGTTTATATATATATATATATTTTATATATAGATATATATATATATATATATATATATTTTATACATATATATTTTATATATATATATATATTTTATATATATATTTTATATATATATATATTATATATATATATATTTTAAATATATATATATATACGCACGCACTCATTTAAGAATGTACCTACTATAATTAAATATGTACGATCATTATTTAGAAACTTCTCTGGCCTGTCTTTCGACTGCATTATGTTATTGATTCATTGTTAACTGTATGTTTCTATAAAATAAAGAAATAATACCCATATCTGTGTATTAAAGGGGGTCTTCTTTCTTTTTATTCTGATTGCTCTTAGCTGTCGGGCTGGAGTCACACCTATTTTAAGACAAGGAACTGAATATACTTTTTAGTATCTAGTACCCAGTACAGTCCATTTTAAATCTTTAACCCTCCCTGCCCGGTGATGTGTAGCTAGTACACATTGCGTCTAATAACTATAATTTCTTTATCAATATAATAAATATTGGGTTAAGATTTTCAGTATTCCTCCATTACACATTTACGCATAAACTGAAATAATCTGTTATTAAATAATAAGATCTTATTAGGCACAAAAAAGTATTTCTATCAGAAATCGGGGATACATTATACTCACAGTAAACCAATGTTTCGCATTGTTGCGTATGAAGAAAAGAGTTAAGAATTTACGCCCGTCGCAGTCAGCCACGTAGTCCAGTACTAGCTACTTAGTAGCTCTCGGGAAGTTGGCGTGGGTGTAAGTTTCGTCTGAGTCGTTAGCGATACCCAATGGTTTTTTTATGTTTTCAGCAGTTAGATTTGAAATATTATCATCTTTGAATTAAATTATGGTTAATTAAAGTCATTCCCTATAAATATACAATTTTTACCCTTTTAAATCTCTTATTTTTCAGTGTGTAGTGACTACACAGCACCGTATTTCGCTGGTGTTTTAGGACAGTTAGAAAAAGGTCGTCAGACTGGTGTCGGTCACGTCAAATGTCAGTCACGACAAAACCCGGTCACTAGTAAAAAATTTAGAAAAAAATTATAAATAAAAGTGGAATAAAACTATAAAGTATTTTTATTATTATAACTAAAATGCAGTTCCACCAAGAAATGTCAGTCGAAAAACTCAATAAGTTTTTATATAAATCATTCAAATGTGCGTGCTTTCACCAGCAAAAATGGAATGTTTACTCTGTTCACCGACTAGCACTAGTACATTCACATAGACTTGATAGACATTCAAACGCACTGTGACTATCCGAATATTATCTGGGGCGACCTGAACCAAAAATATGTTTGCAATAAATATTACCGTGTCATTTGCTATTTAAAATCTTTGAAAACTACGGTAATTCCGTTATTCCGCACTAGCGAACGGCAGCACGGAGGAAAATCATTTCAGTTCACACCATTAGCCTCGTTAATCTGCTTGATTGGTCAGTTATGAACGGTAATGATTTTGAAAGTATTCATCTTCTTCTTTCCGTCGATACGGATGCGATATAATCGTCGATAAATAATCTATTCGTGATACCACATCCCTGTTCTCACATTCTACTGATCTACTGCTAAGAGAAGTTTAAAGTACATAAGTTGATTATTCATTTATACTTTCATTATCAAAATTTTATACAGGATCATTATCAAAATTTTTCTTTGGGTTAACTAATGAGTTGATATAATGCTATTTTAATGAGTTTAAGTATTTTATTTTTATACTTAAACTCATTAAAATAGCATTATATCAACTCATTAGTTAACCCAAAGAATTTTTTTTGATAATTATCCTTAAGATAAAAATAACTTTATTTAATTTACTTACTTATAACTTTGAATTATCTATCCTTACCTCTGTTTTGTATAAATACATTTAACTCTTTAATAAAGATACCAGTCTCGAAGATGTCGCGAAAGCGATGAATCCGGTCACTGGATATTCCAAATTTGTGGATTAAAGTATCACTCGTGTTTTATTTATATAATAAAATAATCTAAAAACATAATAGATTCACACAAACTGGCAGACAAAATTTCCTAATTAGGAAACAATTTTTTACTTATTTGGCTGGACCCACTCATTGATCCGTGCGCAACCCACCTCCACTATCCATTTCTTAATAATTATGTAACCAGACTAAAAAATCCAGGTTATTATCCAGATCCCAGCAATTTTAAATCTTGTTTATATCAAACCCACTGAATTTGATTTTCCGAGTTCGATTCCCGATAAGGTCGACATGAAATATTTAGTAAGAATATGGTTTTGCATTCCGATATTTCATTGTTCCTGGACTAACACCTGAAGCGTAAGATTCAGTGCAAATAAGGAAATTATTTTTCACTATCTAAATGCACCCTCCGGATTAAAAAAATATATTTGCTTTGATGTTTTAAAACTGTTAGATTTTCTGATTGAAGGACGAAGGTATTTAAAAGAAGATAGAAAGTTTAAGGAGGAAATGTGGTCGTCTAGAAATTTCACGGCTTCAGAACCGTCATTGGCTGGTGGTCAAATGGTCAAATTGCACACTCTAACATTTGCCATTCTACCTACGTTTAAAAATCCATATTGCTTCAATTTTTCCACCTGTGCAGTGAAATAATTAAAACCGTTATTAATATAAGTGAGATTTTAGAGAATTTTTTCGTATGTAAAAAAAGTCTTGAAAACTCTTATTTACTATGTTTTATAAATAAATTTAAAAAATATCTACACAAATATTTAAATTTCGGGCCATTTCCGAATAAGTTGAAAATAACTTAAGCTGGAAAATTGTAGACTGGGATTTTAACCTCGGACCTTTGATCCGTAAGTCCCCAACACTACCACGGGGCCACGTGACCACGACCCGGTTTTATTTTATACCTCTTCTTAGGCTAGTTGGTTTTATTAATACAACGAATTATTAATTAATTCATGGCGATCTATTATAAAAACTATTTCATCTTTAGTTTCCGCACTATTTATAATTTATTTAACGTGGGTATTTATTTTCGCTCTCGCACTGTCGTCCATTTTATCCGTAAATTATGGTAATGTTTCATGTACAATGACATTCCAAAGATTTCTTACTTTACGACGCTTTAACCCTTCAAATGCGACTATCACAAATATTGCTATGAAACATAAAAATATATAATATTACGCCTTATTTTTACATATTTTTCTGTTTTTAAATTAGTGTGCTGGGATGCGCACTACGCAATACGCAAACGCGTTTGGCGCACAGTACTGTGCGTACGTTTGCAATGGCCCATTTCACACGTATTGTCAATGCACAAGGTGCGGTAAAATTGGGGTTCAATGATATATTTTTTTATGTTAAAAACAAAAATTCAGCAGTTGCTT
Organism: Micrasema longulum; assembly: GCF_059751315.1. Classification (NCBI taxonomy): domain Eukaryota; kingdom Metazoa; phylum Arthropoda; class Insecta; order Trichoptera; family Brachycentridae; genus Micrasema; species Micrasema longulum. The sequence goes on along the minus strand of NW_028277949.1, from coordinate 87,109 downwards.
TTAGGTAAAAATCATGCAACAAGAAATCGAATGGAGATTAGTCAGCCTCACGTTATTGTGTTTGCCTGAAATAAAATAAACAAATCCGATAAAAAATATTAATTTTCGATTAATATCAATGTATGTTATTTTATCGTGCCGTGTGGATTTTTCCATGATGTGAAATGGGCCAATACATTCTGAATTCGAAAATTGATGAATTCTCGAGTCAGGATTCTTATTAGAATTGGTCTTCTTAAATATCGTTTTTTCACAATTTTAACACATTTTTTCAAAATTTAAACCAATCGACAGGTTATTAAATAAATGCTTATGAATTGGTATTAAATTTATTATTTCTTCTTTGTAAAAAAAGTAATACATAAATATTAACAGTTCATTAATTAAATATATGAAAAGTATGTTCAAAACAACATTAAGTTACATATATTGTAAACTACATGGATACACTTTGATTATAAGCGCGCAGAATCAGAGTAAAAAAATGAACAAAATAAGAAGGTATTTTAAAGTTTTGCATAAACATAAAGATTTCAACCAATTTGTGTAAAAATAAATCAAATTTAAATGTACGCAACATTCAAGGGTTGAGCGGTTTGGCCGATTTTGTTGTAAAAATGGTGTAAGCGCTTGACTTTGCAAATGGCGACATCCTAAATTGGAGGCCGAGGAATTTCAGCTTCTTATAATGTATTCTCGCAATTTCCTCGTAATTTTCCATTGTGGGCACATAAAACAATCGGCCGGGAGCTCATTTAGGAGAGGATCAGATAAGGGCCCTGCGGTGTGAAGTTGGTAATGATGCAGGACTCGCTGGAGAGGCATTTTCTCCTTTCACCTCCGACCTGTCTCTACCCGTGTTTCTCTTGCTTTACGCCATACTGTTCCATGTTCACTCCTTATGGCGTGAATAATTACAAACACAAAGGGACACATTTTAAACATTAAAAATATTAAGTACTCCAGTAAAATGATAGTCACGTGGAGCCAACTTATTGGAATAAAATTAGAGCGAAATTTAGCAAACAAACACAAATGGTAAGAAAACAAAAAAGCATTTTTTTTTACTGAAAGTAATCAAAATCAAAAACTTGTATGTCTATGTTTATTCACTTAATAAAATAAAGTTATTTATTTCACTTGAAACTAGTACACGTCTAGGTACTGTATAATTTATGTCCCAATATTAAGATTAACAAATTACAACAGGGATGGAGAATACCTTAAATAAGGGAATATGGATGTCAAGGCATTAACAGGGCTTATGACCTGTCATTGGCTGGTTTAAGTGGCCACTTTACACACTGTAACATTCACCATTTTGCCTATGTTTGAACATTCATATTTCTTCAATTGTTCCATTTGTTGATTTTAGTGAAGTTAATGAGCTGAAACCTTTATTGTTGTGAAGAGATTCATCTGACTGAATTATTTCACATACTAGGCAATGCCTGAAAACAAATTTTTAATTTTTACACTTCTTCTTGGACCAGTTGGTTTCATTACAATATTTGAGTTTGTCCAAATGTTCGTAGACAAAAGACTGGATTTCATCCCCCCGGGAGTCATTAAGATTAACAAATTACTACAGTATTAACTTAAATCTAGATTTAAAACTAAGTTTTTTCCTTGAATTACAATTTACTTGGGAGAACATGCAATTGCGTTGTTCCAAGATTGTTCAATAATCTTCCGAAAACGATTATTCACACGAAAGATCTTCAAATATAAAAAAAAACTTAAAAAATGGCTTCTTATTACCTATTTGCAAATTATTAAATGTATCATATTATATGTATGTGTGTACAACAAACCTGTTTAAAAAAATGTGTCCCACAGAAGTATCTAGATTTACTATTTTTATGTTTTATTAATTTAAACTTTTACATTGTTTGTATTCTTTTTTTATACAGAATAATGTTCCCTGACTGGGGTGTCCCGTGCCTACGGAAACATTTTACAAAATGTGAAACATGCCTAAGATTAGCTATTTAACAAAGTTAACATAATAATAACAATAAGAAAAACGTAATTAATCCAATTAGCCTAATTATCATTAACATAATAAACAGAAATAAACTTAAATAATCATAAAAAACATAACCAATTTATTTAGACCAATAGAACAAATCTCATAAACAGTACACACGTTTGACCTATTTGGCTATGGACTTGGAAAAACAGGGATGAAAGTAGACTAAATGCTGTCGAAATGCGATCTCTCAGGCGAAAATGTGGTAAAATTATGTACGATAGATGCACAAATGTTGAGATCCGTACATTATGTAAGGCTGAGACAAGCATTATCAACAAAATCAAGAAAGGAGCTCTGCGCTGGTTTGGACATGTATAACAAATGGATAGCGAAAGAACGGCTAAGAATATTTACAATGCGAATGTTGATGGATGCAGAAATGGAGGAAGACCGAGAAAGACATGGCATGACCGAATCCAACAAATACTTGAAGATGGACATGTCAAAAGTCGGAATAATCGGCGTGCGTGCATGAGAAGATGTATGAATGTAGAGGAAGCGAGATCTGTATGCAAAGATAGAGTTTTGTGGCGTTCTATCCTCTACCTACCCTTACGGGGAAACGGCGTGATAGCTTGTTGTTGTTATATTTTCTCGTCCCAACTCCGTGAACAGCCTCGATCGAGCGGGAAATGAATACACGACGGCGTTTATTACAAGTTCAAGAAAAATACTATTTATTTTATACCAAGATGTATCGGAATTGTTAAAGAACGAATGAAATAATAAAAATGATATTTTTCTGCCTCCGTTTTCGGTAGGAAAAATGTGTGGGAGCGTAACGATCATGTCGAGCAAATTGCTATTGTCGCAAGGTCCTATCAGTGAGTGTGAGAGGACAATGCGGCCGCGCGTCATGGTGGTAATCATTGTTCCGCAGAGATAGCCTGCCCGTCGCTCGGTGGCGACGTCTCGGAACATTTTTTTGTTCTACAAATTGCAGTGTACACGTGGACAATCGTCGAGCGCTGGGACAAAACAATATTGTATTGTCCACGCGTAAACGGCCTTTCAGTGAGATAGTAAGCTACTGTAATCGTGTCAATATAAAGTACTCTCTCGCGGCAAGTTCATACGCGCACGTGTCTGATACAACAATAGAATCTAAAGGCTACAGGCTACAAGGCAGTACGGGTGTAGCGTTTCCGTATTTGGGGAAAGTCTCGTGTCCGACACCGCACGAGACGTGTTGTGGGCGTATTAGTCTAGCCTTAGGCTTATTTCACACCATGCTAAAAATTCACACGGCACGATAAAATAACGTAGGGTGCATTGATTTTTAATGTGTTATTTTTTAATTGTTACAATTTTTGGATATCTGTAGCACTAACTTTGAGGATTATTGTTATACAGGGTGTTTTTTAAACCCTGTCACATCCGAAACCACGATGATCGGTATGAGCAAGAAGACATATTGGCACATTAAATTTTTTTTTTAGAACTAATAATTTTTTTATAAAAATTTATCAAAATAGCAAATGGTTGCTTACTTCTGCAGGGGAGAAATGAGGAGGAGGGAGGGGGGATTCTAATACTGCTTCGCACTCCCCTCACTTCTCCCCTGCAGAAGTAAGCAACCATTAGTTTTTTTTAATATTAAAAAAAAAAACTTGGTTCTAAATATTTTTTTAAATATGCCAAAATGTCTTCTTGCCCATACTGATCATTGTGGTTTCGGATGTGACAGGGTTTAAAGAACATTCTGTATATAATATTTTTGAGAGATAAATAAAATAACTTTGTTTTATGAACCACTTTATTTATTTACACAACCGTCTAGTTTCGGCAACAACACGTTGCCCTCTTCAGGGTTGTTAATAACTAAACACGCATTTTATTTTTTTATATATTTTTTATTGTTTTTATTTGTAAACCTTTATTTAGCATGAAAACAATACATAAATAAATAAAAAATAAAATACTTCAGGTTGAACTTGCCAAAAAAGAGTCAGACTTTTGTGTTTGGCAAATAAGTGTACAAAATAATATAAAATAGAAACAAAAATGCATAAAAAATAAAAAATAATAAATAAACGATTAAAAACTGAAAAAATGTAGCCTTTAAAAAAAAAAACAACATCAATTAATGTACACAGGCACATATATTTATTTATTTATTTATTTATTCACACTATTTATCAAAATACAATTCCATATTCACTTTGCCCAGCTAACAAGGGTACATACCCCGTTCCAAGCTAGGCAATTACATTTTAATATATTATAATACTTAACAAATTAATATAGAGCACAGACAAACAAAATATAAACTTATTCGGATACACATTTTGATTCATATACATACAGACATACACATATATACACACATGTATATATAAATATACACATATATACACATGTACATACACACACACGTACATACACCCATGCGCATACACATACATACATTCATAAAAACATAGACAATTTATTTATGCGAAACTTCATGGTTGTCATCTATAAATATATATTTTTTAAATTATTCTTTATTTTTTATATTTTATTTTTGATACATAATATAGATTTATATATACCTACTAATACAGTACGTAATTTCATTATGTATTTGATATTATGATTTTATAATGTCTAATAAGGCATGTTTTAAAATTATATAAAATGTCTCCAAGGAACATTATCTTAATGTAAAAAAAGTAAGACATAATTTGTAAAAGAACAAATAAATTAAAATAAATATTTGAAAAATATAATTTTTATTTATTGAGTGGATTGATTGGCTTGGCCCGCACCAAAAAAAATTTCGTATGCGGGTGAAATTAAAAACACAATTTAATTTATTTTTTTAATGTCTGAGCACATTTTGAAGTCAATAAAAGAAAAATTTAAACATATTTATATAGTATTTATGCTTTATTAAGTTAGTTCATAACATCTTAAGAACTAATATAAACTTTTAATAACATTACAATTTTTTATCAAACTTTCTTAAGAACATTTTATTATTTTCAAATTAATTTGAAATATTTCAATGCTTTTTATTTCTTCAGGTAACTCACTGTACAGCTTCAATTCCTTGTACAATGAGTTTTAAGACTCTGTTTTTCTCTTCATTGGTAATCTTATCATTTTTTTTATCCCTTGTTTCATATGTATGACATTGTTGGTTAAATTAGATTATATTTTATTTATCCCCTAAATTATTGTATACCTACATAAAAATTGCTACATTATGTTTTATTTGTTGCTTTACTGTGAGTGAACAAGTTTTGTAATCATTTCGGCGAATTGATCATGTCCAATCAATTTAATCCCAGTCAGTGAAGAATTCACTTACCTCTTTTCTCGATCCAATGAAGTACATATTATGTACTTCTGGATTACTTTCTTTCAACACTAAGATGCTAAGACTACCAGATTTCAGAGAGCTCCTTCGGGCAGCTTTTCTCGTTTGACAATGAGCAAATTTTCCATGTATGTGGGCACCGCCAAGAAGACTTATATCCTCGGACGCGGTGTGCGGTATGTGCTGGGCAAGCTGCGAGTGAACCAATTTCTTTGTGCATTATTTCTACATTAGAATATAAGAGGATAGAGGCAAGTTAAGAAATCTCCATCAAAAACGAAAAAAATGTTATTAATGCCTAAATAAATTATACATAAAACCTACCTACGTAAATAATAGAGTAATTAAAAACCTTCTCTAAATCTTGCAAAAACAGATTTCAATTATACTACTTGGCACCGCAAACTAAGCATTCTCCATTGAGTAAGTGAAGCATAATTATAAAACTCACAATTTTTTTTTTATTTCCTTTTTTTTTTCTAATTTTTCTCAAATATCTCAGTAACTCCTTCAATGGAGATTTCCTAGATTGCTTCTAATGCCGTCATATATATTTCTTTTGAGTAAAATCCTCATCGCCTTATTTTGAAGAATTTGTATATTTTAGTACAATGAATATTACTCTATGTTCCTAACGTAGACTATATGTGTACAGTAAACCCGCGTTTGCCCACCATGCAAGGGGTTTCGGGTTCTATTTCCGACATTGTTTGATGTGAAATATTTAATTTAAAAACAGTTTTTATGCTAGAAAATTTCACAGATCCATTGGCACTTGAAGCGTAAGAATGATGATCGTACCTTCATGTAGTAAAAATGATCATGATACGCCGCGGTCGGTGTTCCAATGCAGCGCCCTATGCACCTTCAGGTGCGGAAAGGGAATAATGAAACGAATTAATATTGAAGACAATGAATGTCTCCGCCATTTATCCCTCGCCGTATAATAAAACAATAAAAACGATTCTGACACGACTTTCGACCTTAGGTTCCTTGTATCGTTAGAGCGCCTATCGTACTTTATTGTCAATACAAAGCAATAAAGTGTAAATTTATTTGCACAAATTTATCCCCGTCCACCGCTAGCCAGGCCTATTCACGATATTCACACTTCGGGAGTGCGAGGCAAAATGGCATTTATACCGTTTGTCCGAACGCCCTGTTTCCCATTCAACACAGACACGCCGGAGAATTATAACCGGCGATTTGTTCGAACTAACGTCACCTTAAATGTTCCCGCGAGATCTATTCTCAAAGTAGATAAATAAATAAATATGCAGAAGTCTTGCAATTTGCTCTTTCTACATGTTACATTGATTAGAAAATACTTGTTTTTCTCACTGAGGCGTAATTGAATAGAGACGATGCTTCATAGAACGATAGTTTGAAATGATGTTCCGAAAAATGAGCGTTGTCGCTCGAACGTTGCCGCGCTAAACGCGTAAGAGAAAAAAAAAAGACTGACTGTCTATGCCAGATTACTTTGAATTTGAATATTTTTACGCTGCTTCATGTTTACTGACTACAAGTTAGGTTCTTGAACCTAAGTTGAATGGAACACAAGACGGGTGCTTAGTGCTGCATCTTGTGTATACATATAGGGTCAAAGCACCAATGAATGACCGTTTAAGGTTCAGCTTGTAGTGAAATCTACATGAAAGGTATAAATTTCATTATTTAAGCGTACCTACATAATTAAAGAAAACAATAAAAAACTCATTAATTTTTAAAGTACTTTTACTTTTTTATTGAAATACGAGTATTACAATTATAATTGATATTACTCTAAAAAAATAGCAGAATCACCAGTGAATGACCACTACTACCCCAGTAAAAATAATACTCAGATTTAGTTACATCATAACATTATAAAACACCCTAACACATTATAATATGGATATATTCAAAGAATTGAATATGAAATAGCATCAAATAAAACACTTGCCACACCTTTCCTTATAAAAACACTATCAATCTCAGAACAATAACGGGAAGACGCACTATTACCCTTTGACAACTCACAGTTCAAAACTGATAGATTTGTTTCTTACCAAAAGATGTGTCCGCCTACTGCTTTTGTCATAGTTTCTAGTGCTAAAAGTTTTTTTACTGGACACATGTAGCAAATCTTATTATATTGTGTTTTATTAACCAATGGCCATTTACTGGGGGGTGGTCACTTACGGGGGGGTGGTCATTTACGGGGGGGTGGTCATATACTGGTGCTTTGACCCTATATTTATGGTTTTTCTAGTGAAGGTGTAGATATTACTTTCAGTAAGGCTGTAATCTGATAAAAATTAAGTAAATCATACGATTTCGCCATTTTAAAAAGCCGGTTTTTTTATTCGCACTATTAAACAAATACATAAATGAACAAAAAAGTATTTTTTAATAAAAATATATTTTTTTGAACCTAAGTACTTTTTAAGTTAGTTTTATGTACCTAACTAAAATAAAATGATTTCGACCAACATATTACGCCCCCTGATTTTTTTAATGATCCGATTTTTTGAAGTATGGGGTTTTAAAATGGGTAAATCGTTTTACAATAGAACTCAGTTTATCCGAACTCCAGTCATTCGGGTTGCCGAATATCCAGATATCCAGATATTTGGTAACCCGGGCGGGCAAAAAAGGGAGAAATTAAAAATAATACAAAATATTTGTGCAATTCACTTTGCTGGACATGCTTCTGAAATTTTTTGGTGTGTTCTAATTCGATGTATTAATTTAAAAGCAATCAAACCCGGCACTCGTCAATCCGGATAATTGGAGTTTTACTTTATTTCATTACTTTTTATTAGACTACTACAGCCTTAATGGACTCATATTTCAGAAATATAACATAACATTTTAAAAGTAAAGGGTCTATGAAATATTGTAGAGTAAAGAAAAAATATTTTTGACACTTATTAGTAAAAAAAATTTTTTTTTAAATTTGTAATTTTAAATTCCCGCAAAAACGGTCATTGCACTGGCCACGCATCTAATACGTCACGATTTATGTTAATTTTGAACTTTGTTCCCAACCGTTCACATTTTTATAGAACATCGTCACGAATCTTGACATCACAATTATCAATGCCAAACATGTCGCGTTTTTCTACAAACATATTTTTGTATATTCTAAAGTAATTTATGAAAACATTTCTCCACAATATCCATATTGATTTTAAAAATACAATTAATTATTCTAAATCCATTTCATTTTTTGCTACTTTTGTGTAAAATATATGTCTGTTCTTTATATATAAATATATGTAAAACATGTAAAAGCCTGCAAGGCGTTTAAATAAATAAATAAAATAATAAATACATACATTTTTCCCGGTATTAGTATGTGATACTCGTATTTCCCTATTAATTAATTTGTCCATTGCAATACGACGCAAATTGGTTCGCAAACATTTCGCGCGCTCTAATCTCGTAATTTTCGTGTCGCGTCGGATGTTGTCGATAAATGTCGTATCGTGTCGTGAAGACAGAACTACGAAATACCTCAATGCTGTCACAGCCTATTGGGTACGCTGTTCCGGAGATCTATTAGGCCATTTGTCCTTATTACCGATGAATAAAATACATTCAAGTTAATACATTCTGTTGAACTGGGTTGTGGTCCTCTACTTTAACTTGATTCTTATTTCCTTTTTTTTACTCGCTCGCCAAGTTGAGCGCGTGGAAGTCACCACAGGCTTCCGGGAGCCAGATTTTTCCATTGCTTGTTGAAAATGCCTTCTGAATTGAAATATTTAAATATGTGCTTGGGTTTTCACAATCACTGTTATCAATATGTATTTTCTGATCCCGCGTAAGTTAGATTCGTTCTGCTGTTGACTGCGACACGGTACAAATGACTAGTACATAAGCGCATGTTTTTTTCTACAAAAACACACAGTTTACCCCGAAGATGGCTCCTGCAATGCTAGCCGAAACGTCGGAACGAATCTGACTTACTCGGGATCACCCAAAAAATATACATATCGAAATATTTAAGTTCTGAATTGATGTAATTTTCCTTCAAGCTTGACAAATCTGGCATATTTACATCATAAAAATTCAAATGTTGAACCATGGAAAAAAGGATCTTTTATTATGGGCGTTGCCTAGTATGTAGGTGAAATAATTCATTTAGACGAGTCTCACCCGCGTAAATAAAGGTTTTAGCTCTTTAACTTCACAAACATCAACCGATGAAAGAATTGAAGGAATATAGATGTTCAAATATGGACAGAAAGGTGAATGTTACACAGTACGTAAAGTGGCCACTTAAACCAGCCAATGACAGGTCATAAGCCCTGTTAATGCCTTGACATCCATATTCCCTTATTTAAGGTATTCTCCATCCCTGTTGTAATATGTTAATATAAACAGCTCCCCGGGGAGTTGAATCCAGTCCTTGCCTACAAAAATTTGGACAAACTCAAAATATTGTTTACGGTAATATTTGTAAAACAAAATCAGTAGATAATAATTAATGTTCTCAAATTTTATTAATGGCAGCACAAGGTATAAAATAATAACATAACTCATACGAGAATAGAATAACGACTTTAGTATCGCCGGGAAATATCCCGGGAAATTATAGTGACTAAATTGTGCATCAACCAAACTAGCACAAAAGGTTGCCTAAAACGTAAAATAATGACAAGTAATTTGTCTAAATGCCCTTACTTTCATATTCCCTTTTAAGAAAAGTTTTCCGTCTCTCTTAAAATAGGTACATGTCAACAGGTAATCTAATCTGGATCGTCCATACGTTGCCTGTGGCATAATATTCCCGCTGTAGCTATGCCCGGATGATGGACATTACAATGTATTTTCAAACGTCGCATTGGCTAGAAACGTCATCGATTATACGCAAACGAGACTAGAACGAGTGATAAAGAAGTAGATTTCGCAGCAACGAATTTAAAATCCTCATTTTATTTTACTTTACTTGAGAAATAAGTCATTGATTTGTATCAGATTTATTTACTTTTATTTTTATTTAATATTTGTTACCCTATGTCGGCCTCGTAGTGTAGTAGTCAACGTGTTTGCTTACCATACAAGATGTCTCTGGTGCGAATCCCGAAATGGTTGACGTGAAATATTTATTTGAAAATGTGTTTTTATACTAGAATATTTCATATTCCCGGTAGCCAAATCACAAATAACTATCAACGTGCTAATAAGCGACGTGATAACAATTTCTCACCATGGTTGTTTATCGTATTCGTGATCACAATGGAACATCCGTAAACACCTAATATTAAATGTCAAAATATTTACGTTTCGCGACGTATAATCCTGCTGCGCAATCAGATATTTTAATTTCACCGGTGCCAAAACTGCTATTTTTATTTATTTATTTATTATTTATCACGCTATTCATAGCATTTAGCCGGCGGTTGGCAAGCCAAATATTAAGTAAAGCAGTTGCCATAGTAATTGTAATTTAATTTTTACTTTTTGTTTTAAATACTCCTTACTATTTTGCAAAAGCAATATATTGTATTATCTTTTATAGTAAACGCCGGGTTTTCGCCAATCAACTGCATTTATTTACGAGGAAAATAAAAAAACAAACCGACACGATTGTTGACTTAGAGATTCCACACGCTTTGACTTATGACTGCGATAACTTAAGCATGTTCATTATTGTTCATTGTGATCGCTCAAATGCTTAGCATGTTTTTAAGCACGTCGATAATAATTTGTGATTGAGCTACTGGACTGGCGCCTGGGCCGCCATTATAAACGCTATCTTCATCGGTACATATCGCGACGGTATAAAGTAAAATCGATATTTAGGACATTCATCTGTAACCTCTAACTGAACATGTTTAGACAGAAAAATTGTATGCATATTATATTTTTCATACAGAAAACTTAATTTTACTTTTTAGATAAAATTAAAGATAAATATTAACTTTCCATTGGAATACGGGCCCTGAACCGTAAGTTTGATCATCTCACCTCCATATAACAAAAAATATCAAGATACGCTGAGATTGGTGTACTTTATGCACCATTAGGTGCTGAAACTGAAAAAAATGATAATGATGTGTGTGTGTATGTGTCCAGGCGGATAAAGAATACAGTTCTGTCTGAAATAGAACCATAAACCTGAACGAGTGTTTTCGACTCGATGGCTACTTTTAGGTAAAAATTCTGAATGTGGAAATCTAATGAAGATATGTCCACTTGGCTGTTTAGTGTTTAGTTAGTTTAGCCAGTGGTTGGCGCATTCGCCTACCATGCATGAGGTCCTGGGTTCGATTCCCGTGGTGGGCGTTAATATTGATTTTATTGTTCCTGGACTGGCACCTGAAGCGTAAGACTGATCACCTTATCTTCATGTAACAGATGATCGAACCACGCAGCATTCGGTTTACTAATTCAGAGCCCTATGTACCACTCTACAGAGATATTAATAATTAAAAAAAAACTATGTTCTGATTTTACGACAAATCCGTATTGTTTTTAAAAAGAGAGAATAAATGTAATTAGTTTGAGACCTCTGAAACATTATTTACAAACAATATTGATCAACATGCTCATTTAGTTGTAAATAGGAAATATGCACTACTGACATTACAACAATAACCAATGAACCAAAAATTAATATGTTTATTTAAATATTTAAAATTCAATTTATTTATACCAACCGCGTACGCGCATCAAACCGAAAGCCTACTAAACTACTCGAAAATGAGTAGTTTTACGTTTTGACAATTAGTTACTCGGTAGACGTCGCTTAGTACGCAACTGTCGATTTAAATTCAACTGTGCCGTGTTCTGTCGTTTGTAAGTGTCAAAATACTGCTGGGATTAAAAGAGAAAAGGGTGGGATCACATTTCACGTCTATAAATAGCGAATTTACTAATAATATAAATTTATGAATTCGATTATTTTACCGTCTGTCAGATTGTTAAATAAAACAAGGTGGACATTTTGTTAGTATTGCCAGGGTAGTCGAATCTTTTACCAGGCTTTCTATTAATAAATCTTAGAAACGGTTTTAATTGACTTAATTACTAAGTGGTTATTTAATGTTTTTTTTTCACGTTTGCCTTATATAAGTACCTTTTTACAGTCCATTATCATCTTTCACTTTCTGCACCTAATGGTACATAGGGCACTGCATAAGCATTACCAATCGCAGCGTATCATAAAAAAATTCTTACATATTGTTAGGTAAAAATATCAGTCTTTCGCTTCGGGTACCAGTCCAGGGACTATGAAATATTCTGGTGTTCAAACACCCTTTCAAATAAATATTTCATATCAACCATGTCGGGAATCGAACCCGAGGTCTCTCGCATGGTAGGCAAACGCGCTGATCATTACACCACGAGGCCGACAAATCTATTTTATAGTCCAGCCAGTAAAATATTCACAGTCGTCAGTAAAATATTTTTTTTGGTCAAACATAACATAACACAGAACTATCTTATATTTATGTTATGATAATATATTGTTCGCGGTTTGGCAACATTACGCGGCCACTTATGCATGCGCGCAGGTGGGATGTCGTGCAGGGATTTGTCATTTTTTTTATTCAGTGCGATGTATGCTTTGATTTTACATTTTTTTTTGCACCACAACAGGCCAGGAGGCCTAATTACAGTGGTGAATTACATCACAGAGCACCTAGGCTTGAGAAAACTCACATTTTTAATTTTTGTGTTCTCACCGGGAATCGAACCCGGAACCTTCCGTGCGTGAGTCAAGCGTCTTAACCACTACGCCACGGAGGCCGCCGCATGCTAACATGATTCTACGCGCCTTCTGGTATATTATAATTCTATATGTACAACATACATCATATGCTTATGCGTACATCTTAACATGTTTGTAAGATTTATAAACCTAATATGTTTCTTATATTATTATCTATGTTGAACAATTTGTACAAATTGGCTACGGTCGTTAGTAAATAAATAAATAAAAATGTAATAGGAAGTGTGTTCTGCGTCCAATTTGATTTTCCTAAATCTGAATACAAATATATGTGTTATGTAGCGGTTGTATTGTGTGTCTTGCGGGGGGTAATAACTTGACTGTATCGAGCCTTCAGCCCCGCGTGCATTATATAACGTATACCCTATACCAGGGGCGAATCGTCTAAACAAGCGATTATGCACAGCTTATCATTACATTTGACTTTCGATAGTAATGTTTTATAGTAACCATATTTATGGGAAAATAATTGTTATTTATTGTTAATCATCACCACCGTTTATATTTTCCTATAAAAAAATATTCATAAAGTGCGCGCAGTGTCCAGCCCGTTCTCAGTAAACGACGAAACTAACCGATTACCTCAGCTTATTTCTCCATACAAAAAGGACACTATATTTTACGTCTTGAACCTACCTAGTCGCGTTTTTTTAGTACTACAACAAGCTTGCAGATTACAAATATTATTTGAAGATTTGGAAATTGGTGTTTTTAACATAATTTCCGAACGACTATTAATTTTTGATATGATACCGTTGACATATGATGTATTACATAGGACATGTGGCGTTTGCAGTGGCCGTTTATGACATTATTTATTTTAAAAGGAATCGGCCAGTACTAAGTATTGACATTTAAATCATAACGGAAATATCTGCTGAATGTCATTGTGGTATTTTTTAATAAGCTTTTGTATAAGTATTGTATCAAAATAGTATTGAATAAAGCAACGTATACCGCGTGGTTAATATGAATTCTTGTTTGAGTTGATTTTCACAGAACCACAGGAAAAATAGTAATCAATAATCATATTATTTACATATTTTGTACTTATATGCAGGTACAAATTAATGATCATTTTTTGTAGATTACCTATAAAATAAATCACGGCTCGCCACTGCCCCATACACTCTCTTCAGTATAGAGAATCTCTCCACTCGCACTCTAGTGGCCCGCCTTGTTCCGAGGACTGACTAAATTATTGCCAGTTAAATCAATGTTTAACTCGCGGACAAGCGGTATTGCCCTGGCACCAGTTTTGGACCGACACAATATATTTTCATCCCGTCAATACTTATTTGTACAATTTCTCCTTGTTTTATCCGTACCCAAGGGCTGTTTAATATATCAATGCGTAAATGCATTTTAGAAGCTTGCATTGCAATATTTATGTATGTGTTCACGGTGCAACGCCATTCACATAATCGATTAAAATTTAATATTAATTTAGACGCAATAAAACGGTCTTGGGCCCGTATTACAATGGAAGGTGGAACCGGGTTGTATTGTGGATTCATAAACAAATACAAACTAATACCACTTTCGAACAAAGGGATTTTGAGTATTATTCAATTAAAATCTATAACCTACTTCCACTATCTATTAAACCAATTAGTAATGAGAAAATGTTTAAAAAGGCTATAAAAAAATGGACAGTGGAGCTAGGTAGAAGTAAAATGGATTGTCTTCGCCTATACCAATGCTGATTCAACTGCTCCACAACTGTATAGTTTATGTTAGGTTTTTGTTATTTTCATTGTGTGTTTTGTAAAATAAGTAATATAGATGTTCCTTAATACCTTGTTTTTAAAACTGTCTGAATATTTGTTAATTATGTTTGTTTTTTAAGTTAGTCTTCTTTGTTTATTCTCAAATGTAATTTAAAAAAACTAAATTGTTAAGTGTCCTCGGCACGAGAAACCCCAGTGAGGTCACATTTTTTTTATTATCAATTATAGTTTGTAAGTGAAAAATATGAATAAATAAATAAAAAATAAAAAAATAAATAGACCGAAGGTCCGTTGGTTCAAATCCTACTCTACTACAAACTCGATTTCTATTTTTTCAGCACAAGCTATTTACGACTATTAGGAAATGGTCAGAAAATTTAAATATTTGAGTAAATAATAAAACCTCAAGTATTTTTTTTATGTAAAACATTTATCTTTAAAGTAAAATTCTTCTTTTCAGTAAAAATCTACAAAGTAAAATTAAATTTTCGGTATGAAAAATAGAATATGTTTACAATTTTATTTTCTAAACATGTTACCGGTTACCGACGAAAATACTTAAATTTTTCATATAAATACGCAAATTTTCCCTTATACCGTCTCGTTATGTGTCGATGAAGATATAGTATTTATAATCGCGGCCTTGGTACATTTTTTCTAAAATTCCATTGCCATTTCGCATGGAAATTTCAAGTATAAAAAAACATTAAAATTGATGTCATTCAGAATTACTAGTACCTACGAAGTATTTAAGAAAAAAATGTTCTCATGATTTTAACATCATAAATTAAAAAGGAATGTCATTAAATGAGTTTAATTATGGGCTTTCAAAAGAAACAAGCATTTCAAGCAACACAAATATTATGGTATTTTTCCTTAAATCCTAGGTTAAATAAACCTTTAATAAAAGTTTTTTTTAAAATTAAATAGTTAGTATTATAGTTTAAACTCATTTTTTGGTATTATGGTTATTTCTTTTTTTAAGAAGACTATTTTGGTTGTAGATATATAATTTCTACAGTATGTTTTTAGCAAAATGTTAGTGCCATTGGACGGCCGATATGAATATGAAAATTTCGCTTTAACACTTTTTAGAAATTGTATATTTATATCAAAAATATTATTTTTAAAGAAAAGAAGAAAACAAAAACTTAATTCCGTAGAAAAAGGTTTAAACTAAAATATTTTAACCATTTTTTAAATGATTATTGAAGGCATAATTTAACTTAGAATTTAAGGAAAAAAACACAAATTTTGTGTCGTTTAAAATGCTAGTATTTCTTTCTAGGGTTTTTTTTTTACATGTTCAATATGATATCAGTAGTCAGATGGCAGAAGGGACCATTACAGGGATATTTTGGTACGCAAAGAAAAAAAATAATAAAAACAGCATTATTTAGAATGGTAATTTGATATTTAAAAATAACACTAAAATATTTTAGTTTGTGGATTGAAGTCTTGAAATTTAGTCTTATTTCAGCTCTTCTGAACATTTTTGAAAATTACAGATGGTCCCGTCTGCCATCTGACTACCGATGTATTATATTTAATCATTTGTCAAACTTTACTTAAATACTTTGTCTATATAATACGCGTATCAATGTACCTAAGCTTGGTCTCAATTTCAACAGGGCGTAATATCTGCCGGTCGGTAAGTAATTGCAACATATTCCAAGAAAATATAGGTACATGTCAATTCGATATTCTTTTATTTATTAGATTAATTATATTACAACAGTTATATAAAGAAACATATATACAAGAAATTGAACGAAAAGAACTAAGTAGTAAAGACAAACAAGGCCAATAAGATAATGGTATACAATGTATTCATAAACACGATAAACAGATAAGACTTCGAGCTAAACTATGCCAATCCATCTTCATCCCATACTGTTTTAGTGGCGAAGAGATCTACGAAAATCCGGAAGATCTATCGCAAAGAATTCCAAGTCGTGTGATGAATCCACACATTCTAGGGCACTCAATAATATTATTGGGGCATAAAAGCAAAGGTTGCTCTTAGATGATTTGATCAATAGCAGATTATGACCTCTGGTGACATGGTTGGAAACATGGAAAAAAATTGTTTGCTACAGAGATGGGACATTACTTACAGCATTTTACATAATAAAACGCAAAATCTTAAACAATATCCTTTTCGATAAACTATCAAGTTTTAAATAGTTTGTCATCGGGTGCTCAGACATTAATGTTATTAAATTCAAATATAAAAAGATCTTAGTCACATCAATTTTTTTAGTTTATTTTTTATCAGAAAAATCTTACAAAATTGTTTTATTTAATAATCATTAACTTTGCTTTTGAAAAAAGGGTATTTTAAAATTGTAAAATCGGATGATTTCCTTACTTTTTAACAGACTACAGCCTTAATACGTTTCGCAGTATTGGAATATATTTTATCTTTACCCTTGAATAAATCTGTAGCCTGTAGTTAGGACCATCACCCTACACAGTCTGTGGATTCTGCAAAACGTAGTCTTGTTAACAAATTTCAACAAATCCTCCAACATTGAAGCGTTTACTTTTCTGAAACACCGTACCGGCGCACAGTGTTTCGTTTTATACAAGCTAGACCCTAAAAAAAACAGAAAGGTCTCTAAATTCACTCGTGCGATGTATTTCATCCTTCCACGATGAAAAATTGTGTTAAATATTATTATTTTTGAATATTTTTATTTGATTATTGTTCATTGAAATTAATATTTTATTCTCAAGAGTTCTAAATCTACATAAAAGCTTGTGTTTAAATAGTAACGTATTAGATTTTTACTTCAAATTTATTCGTAACATTATTACAAACCCACACAAACTTATTTTGCTCCGATAAACTCTTTGCCTGGAAATCGTGTACTTAGTGTCTAGAAAATAAAACATGACACAATGAGCTGCGACAAAAAATCCTAAATTAAGTAAAGCTTAAGATGTGTTATAAACTTACCAAATATATATTAAAACATACTTTCACGTTTTTTTAAAAAAATCTTGAAAAGTTTAAAATGTCTTATTTTGATGTCCATAAAATTACCAAATTTATATGTTTTTTAAGCAGTAGCATAATTTAATTTTATTGCGTTTAAAAGTATAGCGCAAACCTTCCAAAGAAACATCAGTTTTTTTCGGAACCAAAAAAAATACCCGCGACTTAAAATACAACCTCGATCTTAGCGCGACAATAGGGAAATATCACTTAAAAAAAAAAAAAGTAATAAAGGTCTATGAAATACTGTCCATTTAAATCGGGTAAAAGAATTGAATCGGGCTGTGGTCCTGTGGCTAGTGTCTCAGACTCACGGACCAAAGGTCCGTGGTTCGAATCCCACTCTACCCCAACTCGATTCCATTTTCTAATAGTGAGTTATTAACAACTCGTTGAAAATGCCCCTCAAAACTAAATATTTGGGTAAATCGTAAGAACGCAAATATTTCTTTTTTAAAAAAAATATTTTTTTTGCTTATTATTAGTAGCATAAAAAATAATTTAAAATTTGTAATTTTGAATTGCCGCATAAACGGTCATTTCATTGGCCACGCCCCTAATGCGTCACGATTCATGTTTATTTGTTCCTTGCCATTGAAATTTGCGTAGAACAATATCACGAATCTTGAGGTCATAACAACCAAAGCCAAACACGTCCCGTTTTCTACGAACGTATTTTTATTGAATTTCTTTTTTTTTTATTTATGTATGAAAACATTTCTCCACAATATCCATATTGATTTTGAAAATACAATTAATTATTCTAAATCCATTTCATATATTTTTATCGGTATTCGTAGTATGTGATATTTCCCTATTAGATAATAATATCAAATTATAAACATAAAAACATTTATTCCTTTGGGATGCACCAATTAGTCAACACTTGTATTAGTCATAATAATTAAGTATGACTGTCACGCTGATTATCTGTAAATGCTTCCATGACGTCATCGATCAAGAATTAAAAGTGATTTTTTAGCGTCTATATTGTATAAAACAGAGCACTGTGCGGCACTGCGCGGCGCACTGGAACCTGGAACCCCGAGGTGATAAGATTGCCCCAATGCAATGCAGTAATCACTCGGCGGGGAAATTTATATGTATTATTATCTTTTTACACTTGAAAATTCTCGGAGTTCCTTGTTTTTGCGTCTTTTCCAATCTTCTTTAAGAGGAGCGTCTTTGCTCTTTGCAGAAAATATCATAGAAACATGATTAATAAAGCGTCATTACCATCACCAAATACCATCACCAAGTCTTATGCTTCGGGTGCCAGGTCCAGGAATATTTTTATTTTATTTTTGTTTTATTTATTTTGAATACAAACAGATGTACAGCTTAAATGAATATAAATAAAAAAATATTTAAAAAAATATACATAGTAGGCACTGCCATCCAATAATATGTATTCACGAAATTATACTACTCGTACAATAAAGCGACGAAGGTTTAAACTATATAAATAATAAATATGCTACATATTTAAATAAAATAAACATGGAAAAAAAACAAGGAGATAGTGTGAAGGAAAATAAGGATATGGATAAGGAGCGGTGAAGGATGATTGAAGAAAAGTAGGAGTGGAAAATTGATTAAGAGCAAGAAAAGACACAAAACGTCTATTCTCTGTTATTCTGAATCAAACCTATTAGTTCTCTTCTCTACCTATTATATGGAGTGTTAAATATACCTTAGGATCAGGAGGGATGTACTTATGTGGACCAATCGGGAACTTCTCAACATTTGCTCATGTGGAGAGGAAACCACTTAAAACTTCAGGAGAAGCCGGCCTGTTGGCAGTAGTCAACATTCTTGTTAAATGCTTCACATAAGATTAGTTTTTATATATTTTTACTTTCTTTTTCTTATTACTTCATTTTCAATTAAAAATATTTCAGTTTAAACCATCTTATAAATAATTATTTTAATTATTAAAAAAAAATATTTGCATTCTTATGATTTATTCAAACATTTAATTTTGAGGGACATTTTAAGGTGTTGTAAATAACTCACTATCATAAAATGGGAATCATGTTCGGGTAGAGTGGGATCGAACCACGGATTTTTGATCTGCGAGTCCGAGACACTAGCCACGGGACCACAACTCGATTAATGTGTACTTTTCCAGAAATCGAATCCAGTATCTAGCATGGTAGGCAATCGCGCCAAACACTACGATGTTTGCTTTTATTTTGATACCTATAATGTACTTGATCAACAGCTTACATCACTGCGGAAAATGTATATTGACTGTTTTAACAATTTTAGTTTCTGTATATCCTTTTTTTCCCAAATAAATAAATATTTCGGCCATTGTTAAGAAATCTGTTCAATCTCGACTCACCCCTTTGGTTTCTTCAAGCCAATACCACTGTTCCCACAAATAATCGTAATTTATTTTTTTTGCGTGCGTTTGCTTTCCTTAGATGGGGAAATAATATTCCCAATCGCAGAAGAATTTCTACAAATAAGGTGTCGTCACTAATAATGTAATTGGACAAGAGTTTCTTTGCTTTTGCCAACATAAAAAAAAAATTTCACCCTGTAAGTGACCTCAGATTGATTCAGTTATTTGTTAGTATTTTACAGTTATGAACATAAAATTTATGATTAAAATAAATCAAGTTTTTTTTACCACTAATTTTTTTTTATTACCGACCGGTTTTGAAGCTTTACAAGCTTCTTTATCAATGTATAATTTAGTAATTAATGTTATCATATTTTATAATGAATATTTTTCAGAATTTGCAAATCATCTTTTAAATTTGAATTAAATCGTGCTTTGTTTATTTAACTTTGTTTATTAGAATCGGGAAGTGGTCGCGTGGCTAGGGTCTCAGACTCACGGCCCGAAGGACCGTGGTTCGAATCCCACTTGACCCGAACTTGATTCCCATTTTCTTATAGTTATTTACAGCTCGTTGAAAATGGCCCTCAAAACGAAATATTAGGGTAAATCATAACAACGCAAATATTTATTTTTCTTTAAAAAAAAAAACTCATCGAAAAATGTCTGCCTTAAAACAGGTTGTAACCAGTTAGTCAGACTACTCATAATTCAGAAATATCTATTACCATAAAATACGTAGTAGATAAATAATTTATTTTTTATTTTTAATAAACTGTTATTATTTTTATCTGATAAAAGACAACGAGTAAAAGGTTCTGCGTGTTGAAAATAAAACATTAAAATTAGTCAACCTAGAAATGTGTCAAAAAGTAAATAAATAATTTTATCTCTAGTTCAATTATGTCCAGTTTTAGAAATAAAAATACTAATGATCGAACTTTAACCCCCCTTATCCCTCACCCCACACCTTCACAAAACAAGATACTACATGACACAATGATTTGACTTTTTACCTCCATATATTTAGATTGAATATTTAGTAGATAATGTTGAAATGATGAAATAAGGGTATTTTTAGAGATGGGGGTCAGTGCTGTACAATCTCTTGATGTCACTGCGACCTATAGGTACATATCGATTGTGACGGATTTATCAAATGATTTGCGAATCCTTTAAAATTATTACAATAAAATAAGATGATATTTATTACTAAATTTGACCTTGATAAGGACGCTTGTGTAGCTTCGAAATCAGCCAGTAATAAAATATAAAATAAGTGGTTAAAAACAAAATTATTTTATTCGAATTTCAATTTCAATTATAATGATAACGACCACTTAAGTATAATTAAATAGAGACGATGTTTCATATAGCAATATGTTGAAATTATGTTCCGAAAAATAAGCGTTGTCGCGTGAGAACATTGCCGTTCAAAACGCATAGTAGAGTAAAAAAACTAATTGTCTATGACAGTTTGATCTGAATTCAACGCTGCATGTCGCGCTTTTTTACGCTGCTTCACGTTTACTAACTTCAAGATAGGTTCTGGAACTTAGGTTGAATGGAACACAAGACGAATGCTTAGTGCTGCATCTAGTGTAGACATACATATATATCAATGATAACTACAAAGTTAGTGCTTTAATCGTACGTTTTTAATTATTTGTTATTAAATATTTACGACAAAGTTGGACTGATTTGAATGTATTCTAATTATTTTTGATTAAGAAATGACGGTCCATTCTCTCTGCCTACCCCTACGGAAATAGGGCGTGATGGTAGTAGTAGTAGAAATTGTTTTAAGGCGTATTCTCATGTAAAATAAATCAGAAGAAAATAAATATAGAATGGAAATAGAATATTATTTACTAATTTATAATTTATTAACATTATTTTGAGTTTGTTCAAATTTTCGTAGACAAGGACTGGATTTTTCTCCCTGGAGAGCTGTCAATATTAACATATTACAACAAAGATGAAGAACAATTCAGAGAATAAAATATAGATGTCCAGGCATGTTGACAAATCCATCTGGTCCATGAAGAAGTATAGAAATTGAAAACAATTTTTCAGGCGTTGCCTAGTATGTAGGTGAAGTAATTAGATCAGATAAATCTCACCCGCATAAATAAAGGTTTCAGCTCTTTAACAGATGACAGATGTTTAACAGATGTTTCAACAGATGAAATAATTGAAGGAATATTGATGTTCAAATATGGGCAGAATGGTGAATTTTACACAGTGTGTAAAGTGGCCACTTAAACCAGCCAATGACAGGTCATGAGCCCTGTAGATGCCTGGACTTCTATATTCCCTTCTCTAAATTTTTTTCATCTCTGTTGTAATATGTTAAGACTAATTTATTGTAAAAAAATGGAGAATACATTAATGACTAATTTTTTTGGTGTTAACATAATAAGTTGAGAACAAGAGGACACTAAAAAAATTGCAACAAATTAGGCAAAAATGCATAGAATTAAGAATAGTCCAAAAATGTATTCTCCTTCTTTATTTTACAAATAAATTAGAAAATAATCAATAGTATATTCACCGTACACTGCGCAAATACAGTGAGCTGCTTTGACAGTTTTATTCCTTCGACTGAACGCGACCAAAAGGAAGTGTCGAAAATGCTCACTTTCGTCTACTTGACATTCCATTTTGAAGGCTCGTAATCAAATAACACCTTGTAAAGTAAAAAATATCCTTTCGAATGACCATTTTGTTTTACTTTAGGTGCTCATTTTCAAATTTAAAAAAAGAACGGACACAGCTTATGTTTTACCCAATATTAAAATATCATTTATTTATCGTTCGATTGTGCGAGCTGCTTTTCGCATTTCAAGTACCTACCCATTTGTATTAGTACCTGGCGATCAATACTGAAATCCGATCCATAGTCTATTAAACTAGTGCTGTACCTTCTTGTTCTCCTTTACCTGCAGTGTAATTAATTGTTTCAGTTACTAATCGAATACTTCTAGTGCAGATGTTCTTAAATGATGTAGTTGACAGGAGCACCAGGTCCGTACTTGGAAATTATATCACCGCTTCATATAAATGGGTAATAGTTTGGAGAGAAACAATTATTTTAGTTGTTGTGCAAGCGGGGTTGCGGGGCTCTAGGCAGCTGTCAAAAAGATTACTCTGTCTTTAGTAAAATTCATAAACATTAAAAAAAAAAAAGTTAAAGTTCAATAGCTAAAGTGCGTTCGAATGTTTATTACATTTGAAATTCAGTGCATCGGTAAATTGGGTATAAAAAAGGTTTTTATTTCGCGCAGTACAAATTTAAGCATTTAGTTGTATGGCGACGTTTCTTGAAAATGTACAAAAAATAATAAAAATGATTTTGATAAGAATGAACTACTTTAAACGACATCACTAGTTCTCCGAAATCAACCAATGGCAGAGTGTTGTGATACGCTTCCGGTTACCGGGAAGCCAACCCACCAATCAGGACAACTCACCGTAGAGATCTTGAGACGACACAGGCGAAGTAATTTCAAAATCGCAAAACTTTAAAAAATCATAGCGCTGATAATACGATACTTAAATATTTTTTTAAATCAGCAGAGAGCAGGAGAGAAGTCGTTGAACAAATCCAAATCGTAGATCTTCTCGTATCAAAATAAAAATACTGATTGCTCTTCTTTTGTCTTCTTTTTGAGCTTCTCTGTGTCGTTCGTACTATTTGCCGACGCTTCTGATCACATTGATGATGGAGCAGCAAATTAAAACGGTATATGTTTTATTTATTTTAAAGAAACAAACAGTTGACAATGATATAATAACATTTAAAAAAATACGGCTTAAAGACAGACCAGCGAAGTTTCTAAATAAGAATCATACATATTATTAAATTGTTTTACAACAAAAGGGTGTGTTTATGTGTATTTGTATGAGAGTAAGTGTAGATGTGTGTTTATGTGTATTGGTGTGGGAGTAAGTGTTCAGGTGTGTGTAAGTGTGAGCATCATTAAACAGTAAGTGGAATCGTATCGCAGTCAGAAATAATTTATTTTTAAATTAATTAAGGGGCATGTAATATATATTAATAGATGAAAAAAAAGTATTATAGTTACAGCAAGAACGAGAGAGGAAAGAGTGTTGTGCATATTTAGTGCTACAGACTGGCAGATGGAATAAATACTTATTTCTTGTCACGTGAAAGGGGACATTAAGATTAATTTTGGAAAATAGGTTAGAAGAGTCTACTTTATTATTCAATAATTTATGTAAATAGCATAATTCAGACACAGTGCGTCTACTTTCAAGGGTAAAAAATCCATTTTGTTTTGCAGATTGGCTGTAAGCGCTTTATTGTTTTTATAATCTAGGTATTTTAAAAATTTCAATAATTTTAATTCAACATTTTCAATCCTTTCTATGTTTGTCATGTATTGTGGGCTCCACACAACGGATGCTAACTCCAAATTACTGCGTACAAAAGTGTTTGGATACAAAGACTTCCATATTATTCTTCTCAAACAGGTTTTCTACCTTTTGTACTGTCAAATTTGAGCATTTTCCTAGAAGTCTTGTACTTTTTTATTGTTGATTTTTTCTCAATCCATCCCTCGTCGGTTGATAAAGCCGGAGCAGTGACGTGTAGGAAATGGATAGTCGAGCGCAGTGCCCATGTTCCGAACACGAGGCTCGTGGACCGCCCGTGAGAGCAATTGCCCACAAATCTTCCTACCGCTCTTGGCCGCCTGCGTCTGCCCGTATCGGATAGCCTGCCGTCGTGTCACTTGCGCATTTCTCTAATGGAAAACTGCTATCTAACTCATCTCTGGACCGCTAATTCAATTACTTTGCATATGGAACTGGAGACGAGAAGAATACTAAACCAAATCATAAACCCTCCGACCATACTCTTCTTGCCTGTTTTATTCGCAGAAAAGGTGAACGAGACATTGGCATTATTGGTCAAATTTCAAAGCAGAAAATAATGTGACGTGTGAAGCGCAGATTCGCTAAATTCTCGTAATACGGCACTGAGGTATAATTAAATAGCGATGATGCGTCATAGGACGAAAGTTTGAAATGATGTTGTGAAAACTGAGCGTTGTCGCGTCAACATTGCGGTGCAAAACGCGTAGTAAAGTAAAAAAGACGTAACTGTCTATGCCAGTTTACTGTGAATTCAAAGCTGTCACGCCTTTTTACGCAGCTTAACATTTACTGACTACAATTTAAGTGCCGGAACTTAAGTTGAATGGACCTAAGACGGATGCAATAACAACTCGGTAAATGCACTCGATCTTTTTCCGACAGCAAAAAATTATGTACGTAGTTTTTATGAAATATTTTTTTTTATTTATATACACGGCACTCGATGCCTGTTAACATACAAATAACATATCGTGTGTAGAAATAAACATTTCAAGTAATAAACAGTAAGTAAACGGAAAAAAGGTATTAAAAAAGTTAATACATAAACAGCGGTTTCATACAATGAACACGCTAACATATTGTGCAAAAAAAATAAAATTAATACGATTTTTACCGTTTTTTTTCGATTCACTTGTTCTCAAGTATCTCAAATACTGTCATCATCATACACGTGTCCTCTCTATGGTGCATAGGTCACTCCATCGGTACACTAAAAGCAGCGTATTTCGATCATCTGTTACATGCAGATACAGTGACCAGCCTAACGCTTCCGGTGCCAGTCTAGGAAGATGAAATATTTTAATGTAGAACCACCTTTTCAATCAATATTTCATGTCGACCTTCCCAGGAATCGAACTCGGGGGCTCAAGCATGGTAGGCAAACGCTCAAACACTACATTAGGAGGCAGATGTCCACTCGATTTCCGCATTTAGGATTTTCACCTGAGAGTAGCCATCGAGTTGAAAACTCACGTCCTAGGGTTCTAGTTCTATTATATGTATATTAACTCTTAAATAGATAAAAAATACGACTTTTATAATTTTAGTTTTATGCCAAATGGGGTCGTTTGGGGGTTCTTCCTAATGTTTATGCAATTTTTCATTCGGATTCTGCGCGCGCATTTAAATTGTATAATATTATTTACAAGAAGATGTATACAAAAATTGTTCTTAGAAGATTGAATAAATAGACTATTTATAGTGTAGTGTACTTTGTTATGTGAATATCATTCGGAAAGACAGTGGATTTTCATCGGATTTTATTCAATTTCTGACTCCAGAATTCACTATTTTTTTTATACAGAATTTGCACATGCATACTGTGGCGTAACTTACATAGGGTCCAGTTGCACCCAAAAAATATTTTAAAGTTGTTTAAAGTTAAATAATATGAAAATATCACTTTTTTTACATTTTTAAGTAAAGTTTTAAAGTCTATGAAATACTGTCCAGTAAAAAAGAGTTCGCTTATTATTAGTACCTTAAAAAATACTTTTAAATTTGTAATTTTTAATTCCCGCAAAAACAGCGATTCCATTGGCCACGCCCCTAATACGTCACGATTCATGTTTATTTGTTCGTGGCCGTTGAAATTAGTTTGTAACAATATCACGAATCTTAACGTCACAACAACCAAGGCCAAACACGTCGCGTTTTTCTACGAACGTAGAATTTCTTTTTTACATTTATGTTTGAAAACATTTCTCCACAATATTCATATTGATTTTGAAAAAAATAAATTATTCTAAATCCATTTCATATATTTTTATCGGTTTTCCTAGTATGTGATATTTCCTTATTTTTTGTTTTCGCCTTAATCGTAAAAATATGTTGTTTTTATATATTTCTAATTTTATCCCTTTCGGTGAAAATTCCACAATTACACATTTTTTTTTGTGCAACTACCCCTTAGTAAAAAAATGTCTTTTTGTTAACATAAAAAAATATATTCTAATCTTTAATTAATTGGTGTAAACTTAATGACGTAGTAATAATAAGTTTGTAATGTCTAATTTTATTAAAATTATTTTTTATACTTTCCGAGATATTTTTATAATTTGTTGTTTTAGTTTTTTTTATTTTTTATAAATTTATTTAGTTTTGATATTATACATAAACTATTATTGTGGTTTGTAATTTCATTGTAATAGACTTATTATATTTATGTAAGTTAAATCTACTCCTATTTAATTACTTACTTGTTACCTTTATGTACCCATGTGTATTTATTTATTTATTATTATATATACGGCCTAAGTCAATTACAACAGTTATATGAAGAATTATATGCACAAGAAACTGAATAAAAAGAACATTAAACTATATAGCAAAGACAAACAAGGACATTAAAATAATGGTGTACAATATAATCATAAACACATATAAGACTTCGACCCAAACCATGCCAATCCATCTTCATCCCACATTGTTTTAGTGGCGAAGATATCTACGAAAAGTCGGAGGATCTATCTCAAAGAATTCTAAGTCGTGTGACGAATTGACTAATCCACACATTCTGGGCATTGGGGCATAAAAACAAAAGTCACTCTTAGAATATTTGATAAATAGCAGCTTTTGACTTCTGGTGACACGGTTGGGAACATGAAAATAAATTGATTGCATCAGAGATGGTACATCGCTTATAGCATTAAGTATTTTGAAAATGCATATAAGGTCCATATCAGTTCAGTCAAAATAGGAATAATTACCCCTTTGCAATTCGAGCAACCATGCCTCTTTTCTTAGAAAACGGTGTTGGGCAGACACATTCCATTAATTTACATCATTCTTAACTTTCTAACATGCATTTAATATTTCTCACTCATTTATTTACTAAGCATATTAACATCTGTTTGGTTTATAATAACTGAAGGTATTTCTTCATACATTTTTAGTCCTTATATTATATTTATTATGTAACATATTTACGAAAATAATTTTGATTGTATTAATGTATTTATACTTATTTATATTATTTTCTTTACTTATTAGGAATAAAGATCCAAAGGAAGACTTAGGAGAACCAATTTCTAGAGGTAAGGAAAGTATTTTTTGCTTCTTGCTTTTCAAATATTTATTTTTTATTAAAATTTTTGTTTTATAAAAATACATTTTATTATGTAGGTACTTTTCACTTATCTTTTGTTATATATATTTTGTTCACATTTTAAAGATTGGAATTTTCTGACTATTACAGTTTAAAGTCTGTTTTTAGTTCCTAAATTACAAACTTATTTTACTCGAGGAAAAAAAAACAGTTTTTTTTTATCATGTTGCTTAGTATTTTAAACTTTGAAATATTTGTTATGTTTTGAGTTTTTACATGATGTTACTCAGAATTGTTACGCTACATTTTTATAATGGTTTTACTTTTTAAAATCTGCGCTGGGATTTTGTGACAAAGGTGTGACGTCATCATTCATCCCGCCGACATTGTTTCGTGTATCAATGTCGCCATCCTGTTCGTTTCTGATTGGCGAATATGATAAACAGTGACGCTCTAAATGAACAAGTTGCAACGAAAAAAAACTTCTATTTAATATAAGTATGCATTAAGCAATTCTTATTAAACTAATCTACGTTTATTGAGTAGGTGAGATTCATAAAAGTTGGGAAAAAATTTAAGTTAGATAATTCTCACTTTATAGGCTGCATAAAAACAGTGAAACTAACCACATCGCTATTTTGACGAAAACGGAACAATAATTCTTTTTTTTTCCGTGCAACGAACCCTTAACGCGGGTTTGAAATGTGTTTAGTTTTAAATACCTTTTATTAGTTTTGTTTTTGTTATAAGTTCAAAAAGTTTCGCCCTAGCAATTGTGTGTTTATTGTTATCACGTCCTAGAAAAAAAATATTAACCTAGAAAAAAAAATCCCCATTGTGTTTTTAACAAAATTTCTCTTGTCCTTAGCTCTGTGTCCTCCATCACCAGGAAGTGAGGTAAAGAGGAGACGCTCCACATCCGGAGGGTCCTCTGATGGTGCTGCAGCGACACCCAAGAGACGGAGGACTCCATCGGGACTCTTCACCGTCACGGAGACCGAAGATGTCATCTCCAAAAAAGACGAGAAAGGATTTAACGAAAATGATAATTGGGATTGAATCTTTAAATAACAAAATAAACTAATGTTTCCACGTAGGCGTAAGTATAGAGGATATAACGTCACACCACTGCGTTTCTAGATAGACCTCGCTTTCTTTACATTTCTTATGTTCGCACGTCGATTATTCCGATTTTTGACACGTCCATCTGTAGGTATTTGTTGGATTTGGTCATGCCCATTTTTTTTTTCCTAGCTTTCATAGTTTTTAGCATTTAATTATATATTACGCCGTTCTTTAGTCGATCTACATGTCCAAGCGAATTCAGCACGCCCTTATTCTGTGGCTTGGGTCTAAAAGAGCCAATGTCAGATTACATTTTTTCTTGCCGACACTTGGTAGATGGTTGATGTCAATTGAAAAATATACATAAAAAAAAAAAATTATACGCACACACACATATGTGGTAGTGTTTTTTTTTATTGATAATCGTTTCGAACACCTTAAACTGTTTATTATAATTTCACAAAATTTCCGTAAAATGACTCCTGAAATATTGTGATTTATGACATTTTCCCCTTTAAGACCCAGGCCACAGAATTGTGTCAATAATTTTTAACTGACTATATTTTCGATGGGCGGACATAATTGTAAAAGTCAGATGCATCTCACCTAAATCAATAAAGATTTCAAATCTTTAACTTAACAAAAGTCAACCGATGTTAGAATAAGGGACTGTGGATGTTAAAACATTGGCAGCATTGTGAATGTAACACAGTGTGTAAAGTGATATCTTTAATCACCCAATAATGGGTCATAAACCCTGTTGATACCTTGACTTGTTGCAATATATTTAAAACTTTATAACTCCGCTGGGGTGGAATCCAGCCTTGTTAACAAACATTTTGACACACTCGAAATATAGTGTTTTAAAGAGCTTACCCTGTACAATATTAAATATTCATCTATTATTGTTTTTATATCCACGACGACATTTAAAAAATATGCATATTTTGATTGTTCAGTTCATTAGTCAGATATCTCCAAATTGCAAGATCGACAATCGAATATTGTCGATATGTGCATGATTTTTAAAATATCAACCGATGTTTAGTGATCGGGTACATTATAAATAGGACATTATCGTCGGTATACTGAAAATAAAATCTATGTAAATGTTATACTCCACAAAAGCCTTTTCCTGTCTTCGTCATTCATATTTTAAACGTGACACATACTTATAAAACCATCTAAAATCCTTTAAATTGTTTCAATAGATGAGATTTTTTTTCATTTTTTAAATTATTTTTATTATTTTGATTTTTTTGTAATATTTACACAATTCCTGCTCAATTGTAAGCAAAGTCCCGGTGAGTTGTAAGCATGCAACTAAAACTTACATTAAAAAAATATCTGGTAAATGGAATGAGGAACTTCAGGCCAATGGATAATTGGATACAAAAAATGTTTTCTTAAGCGCGTTAAAAATTACATCATTAAATTATACGACTAATACCCGTATGCAGAGACAAAACTTAAGGTGAGGAAAGTACATTCTAATGTCAAATGCAGAGAATAACCCGAAGGTGAATACAATAGAATGTACTTTCCTCACCTTAAGGTTTGTCTCTGCATACGGATATAAGTTTCTCAAAAATGTACGAAAAAAATATTTTAATAAAAACGAACTGCTTTGAACGATGTCACTAGTACAATCAACCAATGATAAGAGAGTTGTGGAAGGTTTTCGATTTAAGGAAATCCAACGGACCAATCGGAAGAACCGACCGAAGAAGCGGAAGAGAACTTGAGACGTCACACACTCAGTCATTTCATAAATACAAAACTTTGAAAAAATCATAGCGCTGATAATACGATACATAAAAATTTTAAAAAAAATAATTTGCTTAGTCCAATAGTATATGACAAATAAATGTCGCACCATCAGTACTTTAGTGTAGTAAGTCCAAAAGTACAGTTTTGAGATATGAGCGTTTGAAGTTACAAACTTCTTTATCAAATTGGTTTTTAATATTTTATTTCACATATTTTTGCACATAACGGGGATTTAAGTTAATCTTTATTTAAAATATATCAAATAAATATTTTTCGTATTTTTTCTAATTGTTTTTGACTTAATACACTTCTGATTTATAAATGTTTACGGATTTCGAGATGCTACAATAATGATTCTACATTAATACGGTAATGCATTAAAATTATTATGCTCGCTACGCGACAATCATGCTTAACACAAAAATAGGTATTTAAGTTTTATAATAAGTAAAAATAAAATTGAAAACATGGGTATTTTTCAGTTTATTAACAAATCAAACAATAAGGAAAGGATAAAAAAGTGAGAACAAAAATAATATATTCATTTGTATACACTTCTTCTTTGTCTTGTCCTTGTCTTCTTCTGCAAGTGACACCAAATAATGCCCCCGCGACTGGTGACTCATTATACTTAATTTCAGTATAATTATGACTTTGTTAAAAATGGTAAAAACTGGATCGATGGTGAGCACGTAGCAAACAACAGCACCTGTCAGATGTTCAATCATAACCTCAAATTGTCACTGAATGCATGCGGTAACTTTAAGAACTACACACGAGTTTAATACTATAGTATATCAACTCGAAATAATACACTAATGCTCCAAAAATGTACATTGTTTCAATGCATTACCGTAGTATATCTAAAGAATACAGTAAAGCAGTCAAATTCATAAAATATTTTTTTAATGTTTTAGTGAATTAATTAAAAAACAACGGTTTTTCACATTTTATTTAATTTATTATATTAAAGCACTCTTAATACAACTGCATATTTAACTCAAAATTGATGATTTTTGACTTACTACACTAAAGTACTCATGGTGCGATGCACACATGTATAAAAAAAACACTGAACTTCCGCATTAATGGCTTTCACCAGTTTTTTTTTTTTTTTTTTAAATACTTTTAGTGGGTTTTTATTCATGCAAACTTTGAAACTAAACCTCACAGGATTTAGACAATTTAGAGGATTTTATCAGTGAAAAGTCCGAAAAATGACATAAAATTGCATTCTATACTTGTTTTCTTAATTTTTGTCATTTTGAGAGTATTTAATTGTTTAAATAAGACTTGAGCAATATTTCCACTAAATTTATGTATTAGTTTTTCGCCAATAATATTTTTTTTGCGGAATTTTAATGTCACCTGGGGAGTTCATCAGATAGAGAGTAAAATTTAACATAACAATGCCTAGGATTCCATTTTATTTTTTCTGACCTGTCTAACTAATTGGACGATCGATTTTCGAGTGGCACTCTACTTCCTCATTTATCATTGTTATATGAGTATGTGTTATATTTGAGTTTCTTTATTGTCTGTGATCCCAAATCACAGTTAGGTTAAAAATAGTATTCATCTAAAATCTAACGGAATGAATATTATTTTGTGATAAGATTATTATTTTACAAACCATCGAATAAATTAATTAAAATTTGAATCAGAATCAATATCTGATAAATTAAGCTTTTTTTATCTTAAAAGATACAATTTTTAAATAATTATATGAGGTATATTTTTAAATAATTATATAATAATATACCTACTCTTGTTTTGTTTTTTAATTATTTTATTGTTAATTTAATACTGTAGATACTACACACCTACAAACTTACATATCACTCTTATTTTTAATGCTCATAAAATTTCTAAAAAAATGTGTACTTATTACAAATAAGGGTTTCTCTTATTATAGTTGATTTATCCCATGTAAGGGATTGATTAACATTTTGTAAAGCAAGAAAATGTGTATAAGATGTTTATGTCATATTATAAGATGTTTATGTCATATTATAAGATTGTTATTTCATAATCTATGCCAGAATTGAAATAATTATTATTTGAAATCAGAGTGACAAAATAAAACTCTTTCTATTAAATAAAATCAGATATCTGATAAGTAGAGCCTTTTTATTTCAAAGTATCCAATATTTTTTTGTTCTGTTTTGATTATATCTCATTATTTTATATTTTGTAATTTATTACTATAATTATTAGTAGGTATTGATTTGATTGGTTTTATTACTGTCCAATGAAAAAATACACCTAACTATGTTAATTATAATATTATTAATTTATTACACTGTTGACAGAAAAGTAAAACAATATTAGTAATACTTTCAATAGGACATTTTTAAAAATATTTTTTTCCTGGCAAATATTTTATTGCTATGTATTAATTTTCCTTTTTAATACCCATTTGTTACATTATTCTGCGCCATTCTACCGTTTATAATTTCCTGTTGCGTAAAATTAAACACGTGTAATGAATATTTCAAAATAAATACATTTGACATAAATTTGTTACGTTTTTGTTTTATAAAAATATATAATGTTATACATTATATCTGTGTGGTGAGGAATGTAGAGACGAGTTTAAATAATATTAGTAAATCATGATAAAGTTGTGAATGTGTGAATCATCAAGTCAATCAAGTCCTGTAAACACCTACGTATACTTTTATATTGCCTTCTCAAAAGCGGCTCCCGTAGTGTGGTAAATATGTCGCTTGCCCGATATAAATTCCCGATGAGGACACAATAATTAAATGTTGTTCTTGTTAATCCCGGGCGTTGTAATTTATTACTGTGATTGGCCCACTTGGTCTGTTGTGCGAAAAAGGGATCACCATTTTTGTTGAAATTTTCAGTTGTCAGAACTGTATTTTTTTATTCATCAGCCAAATATTAAATCTTATATTTGCCTATTTTTTTTACAATTACAATTTATAAAAAGTTTATAAATAATACTTTGACAAATTAAGAAAGTAAAAAGACGTACGTACTTATAATATAAAAAATCAAACACTGATTCGAGTCTACTAAACACTTTATTTTATTTTAACGAATATAAAAACAAAAATTTTGTGACAATTGTTTCGCCTTGTTAGGGCTTAATATTTCAATCATGTATTAAAATTACACAACAACCTATTTGTAATATTATTGATATATTTTCCACAAGAATTATCTTAAGATATAAAACTATAAAACTTTATTAATTATCTCGCAATACATACATGCATGTCAATAAATACTTACTTTTTAAAAAAAAATTCCGATATTCAAATATAAATACCTAAATTCCCCATTACCTATTAAACACTTAGCCTTGCCCTTAACTATTGTTTTTTTTTTACAATTATGATAAATGTTCATAAGATTATTTTTGACTTAAGTACCTTGAATTATATTACTACATAAGGACATTCAATCCATCTAATCTTCACATTCGTTTGAAAATGCCCTCACAATTGTCACGAAATTTTTGTTTTTATATTTGTAAAAAAAAAAGTGTTTAGTAGACTCAAATCAGTGTTTGATATCTTTTATTATAAGTTTAAATATGGAGTTCTACAAAATAAACACCAAATCAATCAATAGACGAAGTACATTTATATAATAACTTTAAACCAGCCATGCTCAACCTTTTTTTTACTTCGGGTCACATACATATTATGTAGGAAGATTGTTTACTCAAGCTATCTTCAAAAACCTACAGGTGCCAATAATATTTTATTGATAAATATTTTTATTCTGTGCAAATTTAGTGCGTCGCTCGCGACCATAGCGAACATGCGGTTTATTTAAGGTTTTTTGATAAAGTAATAACAATTGTTTATTATAAAATAATTCAATTTCCAACATTAAAATTATCCAATTATCATTATTCGTAACGTGTTTCGCGTGAAATTTAAAAAAAAGTATTTTGTGTTAATTTGACAATAGTGTTTGAATTACATCGTATTTTTTTTCTGTGGTGTGTGATTTTTTTCACGAATTATTAAATTTTAATAATATAATTCGCTTTATAAAGGTTTAAAAATTTTCTTCTCTTTCAAAGCACTTTGCGGTTGTGTCAGCAGTGGGTAAATTAGTTAACTTTTGTT
This sequence comes from Micrasema longulum, assembly GCF_059751315.1. Taxonomy (NCBI): domain Eukaryota; kingdom Metazoa; phylum Arthropoda; class Insecta; order Trichoptera; family Brachycentridae; genus Micrasema; species Micrasema longulum. Next base: position 52,068 of record NW_028277949.1, on the reverse strand, counting down.
ATTTGTGTTATTTAGTGCAAAAACTAACGCAGTATGGAGAGAAGATTCGTTTTTGGACGCAGTAGAACAAATGTTAGGAGACAGGTAAGATAAAAAAAATATTAATAAATTACATTACCAAAATGTCTTAACGTTGTAAAATTATTTTGATTTCGAATAATATGGCACATCTTTATTCGAATAAACTGCACAGAAATATGCACCGAAGTAGCGTTTTTAAATTTTTATTTATTTATTCGTTTACATAAGCAGTTTACCAAAACAGAAAAACATATATACCTGGATTACAGGTCAAGACTGCTAAACTGGAACTTATTAGGTTTTTAAACAATGTCAAACAAACTACACCTTGGCACCCTTTTACTAAGTGTAACTGCAAGCATATCTATTTTTAAAAATAATTATTTTTACTACCCGCTGCCCTTGTATGTTCAATTGACCATTTTGCAAACTTTACAAGACGTCTTTTTTTGTTTTTAAAGTCAAATAAGTAAAATTGGTAAGTGGAGATTGGTACTCAAGAAATGTTGAAAATACTATTAAATAATGGAAAAGAGAATAATTTTTTAGCTACGGTTTAACGACTAAACCGGCTATTTAAAAAAAATGTTTGATTCTGTCTCGATTTTTCTTTTATCATCTTACGACGCTACACATACATTAAAACAATATCCGAGTCGGAATCGTTTCCAAAATGAATAGATTTTTTAGAAAATTGATGCATAAATAACGCTTTAAAAAACCTTAACTATAGTTAGGTGCAGATCTTCATGAGCATGATCTTTACCGTCTCGTGGTAACAATATGTATTGTCTTTTCTTTGTGATCTCGCGTAGGTTGGATTCGTTTCGACAACCGTTGCAGGATCCATCTTCGGGGTAAACTATGTGCTGTGTGTCAATTTACAAGTAGTTTCTACAGTGTCTCTGTCGGCAGTAGGTACAGTAGAGTCTCGGTTATCCGACCTTCGGTTATATGACCTTCCGAGTTATCTGACCTACCGGAGCAGTGTTTGAAATCCAAAAACTTGCCACGGAAAGCAATATTGCTTATTGACAATGCTACGTGCCATCCTGACGAGGACGAAGTTAAAGATAAGGAAATAAAGGCCATGTTTTTGCTTTCAAATGTGACTTCCTTTTGTCAACCTATGGACCAGGGGCCCTTAGAGACAGTAAAGATGAATTATCGAAGAAACCTGCTTTCTTCTTTAATTAGACATGGTGAACAAATTGCGTCATCTGAATTTAAAAGACGTATCTTAATACGTGGTCCAACCATGGGAGAGTGTTAGAGCGAACACCATTTCTAAATCTTGGAAAGTTTTGCTCCAAAAAAAATAAGAATCTCCGGGTGGTGAAAATGTGCAGAAGGAGACCGAACCGGACAACACCAGCCTACTTCCATTGTTACAACAAGTGCCGGGTTGCACAGACGCAACAGAAGAGGGCGTGAATGAGTGGATTGCCCAGGACACATTTTCAATGTCGTTTTTATCATTTTCCGTGTTATCCGACCTTGCCGCAGCCGGTTTAGGTCTAATAATCGATACTACTGAATTCAGTGTCATTTTGTCATTAATGCACTATTTATTTATTTTAATTTTCTTTGTTTCGCCTAACAATAAAATGTTCGCATAGATATTGCATAATAATCAATTAATTATTTATTTTTTACCATTAAATGGCATCGTGTGCTTTACGTTACATTGTTTTCCGGCGATTGTCGAGAGCGGTTAGTTGTGTAACACCCGCCAGTGCCTTCGGTCATAATTGTAACCGATTGTAACTAACTCGGGTTACAATTATTGTAACTTATTGTGGATCGAGTTATACTCATTGTTACTTGACCGACTGAAGCCTGCTCACGATTCTCTCGTTTGGTTTAGTGGGCATAGCGAGTGAAGTACGGATTACAGCGATCGTATGATTAACTTATATAATACGTAATCAATATTTGACAGCCGACTTATCTGTAATCCGACCCATTGAGAGTCGCGTAATAAAAGTTGAATAAAAGTTGCTCCACAAAGGTTTAGAAAAAATAAGTTAACGTTACCAATATCGCCGTCGTTCAGGCGAAAGTCACTAACCCCAAAAATGACAGTTTTGAGTTAAATAGTAACTCGAAGCGTAAAATTATGTTCTTTAAGAGGCAAACGTCACCAAGGTAACTTAGAAAAAAGTTGCGTAAATCCGAATTATTTGTTTTTTTACTATGCGGCTTTATAATAACACGTTAAAACATATTATTACTTAATATTTTTTTAATTTTTTTTATTAGGTAATTCAACAAAGATACATACGAGAAAACATACAATTTGAAAGCATTCATCGATACAATTTTACATGCATATATATCTTCAATTATAGAATTACACAAAATAGATTTATATATTAAGATGTAATACATATTGTTGAATATTTTTTTTTGAACAGATTCTATTGAATTTATATGATTTTGATATTGTGGACTCCATACGCATGAGGCATACACAAGATTACTGCGAATCAAACTCATATATAGATAAATGACAGTTTCCGTTTTTTTAAAGGGTTTGGTTACTCTCTTTAGGAACCCCAGTAGCTTAAGTGACTTACGAGCTATGTAATCTATATTATGTTTAAAATTAAATTTTGTGTCAAAATAAATATTTCTTTAAATAAAAAAAAAACTAACGACTACATTATAATAATTATTTATAAAATTTCCTACCCTTAACTAACTCTTATAGCTTGCATTACGAAAAAGATACCAATGGAATTTATTAAAAGTAGAATAAATAATGTTGTGTACATAAAATCTCCAAAACACAAAAATCTGATTTTTTCTTCGTCTCTAAACTTTCAAATTGCGATTTCTCAAAATGATGTTTTTTGGGTTAGTGACTTTTGCCTGGACGGCGAAGATATTATATATTACATGTCGTTTCGCGTCTAGATTACTGTAATGGAATATACGCAAATCTCCCAAAATATCAAACTAATAAACTTTAATCTGTTTTCAATGCAGCAGCAAGGCTTATTACGGGGTAACAAAATATTCTCACATCTCAACATCTTCGAGATTTGCACTGGTTAAAAAGCCCAGTGAGAATAAAATACAAGCTTTGCTGGACAGTATTCAAATCCTTTCATGAAATGGCTCCAAAATACCTATCGGACCTTTGTATTAGGGAAAATACATGTCTAAGAAAATCTATTCTTAGGTCAGCATTTGATTCAGGGAGAGGAAAACTTGTCGAAATCCGACGCTCCCCAAACACTAGATTTGGAGATCGTGCTTTTGCCGTTGCCGGCCCCTCTGCCTGGAACCAATTGCCTTCAAACTTACGAATTATCGACAGTCCCAGTCAGCTCAGATCACAACTAAAATCCCACTTCTTTAGACTACCATACCCTCAATTTTAAATCTGGAAATATTATATATCACTTTAGTTTAGTTAGAATGTAAGTTTAGGTATACAATTCTAAAGCGCCCTTGAGGTGATTTTTCACAAAAATGGCGCTATATAAATCAGCGAAATACTATTATTTTTATTATTACATTTGATGCATTGAATGTTTCGTTTTATACTTAACAGATATATACCAACACGTTTTGGACTAATAAAAACTACAACTACTGTTTCATAAAAAAAAAAAAAATTACTCTGTTGGAAATCAAATCCGGGACTTCACACTCGGTAACCAAACGCTGCGTCAAAAGGCAGTACATTACAACTCTTACAATCCAAAACTATTTTAACATGTTTATGGCATAAAAAAATTCTCGCGATCCTTAAGAATGGCTCGTTAATGTAGGATAGTCAGGCTGGTGGTATGATGGTGCATTAGAATAATCGTAAATAGTATGCAGAGTGGGAGCCACAATAGATGCTAAAGTGGTAGGAGGATCTGGCCTTATCTCCTTGCACCACCGCGGGCCGCTATAGATCTCGTCGTATCAGATCGCCTCAATATAGAGGAGCGCATGATTTAATAACGAGACTGAAGAATACAATAATGCATCCTCGATTTTATGTAGTATATTTCAAGTATATGTGGAAGAATCTAAAAGTAATAACACGCCACTGGCTAGTAGAGTCGCCCATACGGACAAAAGCCATTCTATGATTATCAACCACGAAGTGAGTTACAGTCTACAGCAATAAAACGGGCCGTAAGTACTCAGGTTGAGAATGAGGAAGTTCAGTGTAATAAAAAAAATTATTCCTTAATAGACTATTCAACTAAGCTAAAATTTTGTTATATCGTATTATCGGCGCTATGACTTTAAAAAGTTTTTTTATTATTTTTTTTATTTATAAATCATATAACACAAAGTATTTTACAAGTATAATACGTTGAAATACATTCCCAGGAGTTACAACAACTCAAATCGGGACATAAATAATATTAACATTTAGAAAATAACACATATTGAGAACAACGAAGAAACAAAGCAAGTTTAGCACCTTTATAATTAAATATAGCACAACAATAAATACGCCAAAAACCTTTTCTTACACAAGCAGAATAACTATATTAAAAAAAAAACGCTTTTAAGAATAAAAAAAGGAGTGAATCTACTAAGGGAGATAAGGTCATTAAATCACATGCCATGCAGATGATGCTGCCATAGTGATGATGAGAACATATCCATCTCAGTTAGTAAACATCTGGATGCCTAAGAAATGTCGTATAGTACAATGAACACATGATTATTGGAAACATAATTCAGATATACAAAACGTGTGTCAGACCAAATCATAATGTATACAACAGAGGCGAGGAAAGATAGAGAGAAAATAAAAAATACGAAAAACCAATATATTAAAATTTATTTCTGAAATAACTCCGCTTGTGACGTCAGACGTTTTCTTCCGCTTATTCTCTGTCAGTTCTGTCAATTGGTCCGTTTACGGTAAGTAAACCGGATATTTTTCACAGCTTTCATTGGTTGATTCATGAACTAGTGACGTCGTTCAAAATAGTTTTTTTTTCGTATTATTTATTACATTTTCAAGAAACTTTGCCGTTCAATTTAATGCTCTTATTTTTACGGTGCACAAATGTACATTTTTTATAAACAATTGCCCGTAGGGCTGAAGTTCCTCATTGTAAGTGCAAACTGAAACCTTTCGTTACACTTTTGTTGCTTAACAAAAAAACAAAAAATTGTAACGTTTTTGTTCTATGCAATAGAGTCAAAGGTCTTCCCTAGTGAATTATTACTCTAAATATAGAATGGTGTTTGCACCTTGGATACATGATTTGGGATTAGATACGATCCGATATTCTTATAGTTGCTAACGCTAGAATAATTGCTGCATTTTTCATTAGATGAAAATTATTCAATTAACTTTTACACAAGTTTGTATTCCCGTGAGTTATTAAGCTAATTCTGACTTCGATAACACACGGAAAGTATAATAATTATTCAATCATTTGCCATTGGAAAAATAACGGACTACAAATATTTTGAGATAATATTGTATCCGACACGAGTGAAAATGTTCTAGACCAGTGGTCGGCAAATTCATTAGTCCAAAGAGTCAAAGGTCAGCATTGCGACGATTAACATTTCTTTTAAGAGTCAAATTTCTTTTCGTTTTAAACTGTTTCCTCTTTACAGACAACGCACGTCATTATGCAGTGACGTATTAAAAAATATATATATAATTAAACACATTTCTCCACACTATCTATATTAATTTTGAAAATACAATATAGTATTCTAAATGCATTTAAAATATTTTTAGCGGTATTTGTACTATTTGATATTTCCCGATTGTGTTGACAATCTTGATCACCAGATCCACAACGTTTGAAATTTTTCGCCTCTTGGTAAATAATGCAATGGTAATAAAAGTATCTTGTAATTAATTTTTGCTTCGAAAATAAAAAAAAGATAGTTCTCACTTTGGTCATACTTTTAGTCATACTTTTAGTAATAATTTCGTCAAGTTTGATAAGATGCTTCTCCATGCATTCGATTACAGTATTTGCAATATCTATATATATATTATATAAAAGGCAATGTTTGAATGGTTGTCCTCGATGGACTGAATAACTACTGGACCGATTTACGTGCGGTTTTCAGATAAATGTACATCTTTGTCACGAGAAGGTTTATAGCTCATAAAATCTTCAAATTATTAAGTACAAAAAAAGTTAAGAGCGTAAATGTTTTTTTATTCATCACCAGGGTTGCATTCGCCGAGAATGTGTTTACAAAAAAAATGGATGGATGTTATTCTGTGAATAACAAAAAGTTTTTTTTTTTAATGTTTACAGACAGCATTTGTTTTTTTTATAGATCCCTATCAGATTGTTTCATTGAACTCCTTATAATTTTTACCCATTTATTTCTTTTTACTGGATTTTTGGTTATACTAAAATAATATCAACTGATGTTCTATACATTTTTGAAAATCGCATTCCTGACGCAAGTGCCTCCCTGAACAGAGTTTGACGTTTGCTAAAAGAATTCTTTATTTGAAAATAATTTATTATTTTATGTTTTGGAATTCAAACATAAACAAGTACTTCAGTACCTACTTAAATTCAATACTTTTTTTATCGTTTTTAGATTTGCAATTCAATCATTAACAAGTTTAGTACCTACTTACCAATGAAAAGTTACATCTTTTTTGAGTTTATCCGAACGGTTTTTACTAAAGATTTTTTAGTATTTTTTAGTAATTATGTTTAACTTTAAAAGGAAACGCGGTCTGACCTTTCTTCATACAAACGTATTCATGTATTTTCTCTCTGAATTATGGCATTAAAGAACTGTTTTTTTTCAATATCAACAAAAAACTATCACGCCGTTTCCCCGTAATGGTAAAGAGAGAGGATAGAACGCCACATCACTCTTTCTTTGCATTCAGATCTCGCTTCCTCTACATTCATGGATCTTCTCATGCACGCGCGCCGATTATTCCGACTTTTACCATGTCCTTTTTTAAGCATTTGTTGGATTTGGTCATGCCATGTCTTTCACGCTCTTCCTCTATTTCTGCATCCATGAACATTCGCATTGTGTATATTTTTAGCCGTTCTTTCGTTGTCCATTCGCTCTACATGTCCAAACCAGCGCAGAGATCTTTTTTACACATTATATATATTTACAATTAGCGTGTCCCTATATTGTATCGTTTTTTAAAAAATTCGCACACCTATTTATCAAAATTCTCTGTCCTCACAATTTATCTAAACCGAAACACAAAAATTATAATGTTTATGTACATATCTAATTTGGATTAAATACAATAATTATCAAACGATATCGAAATCAAACTTTCGATTGTGTTCATTTCATCTATTAAGCAAGAACTCAAATCTAGCAATAGCAAAGCATTGCCGGGTTCAGCTCGTCCTTAATAATACAAAGAGCAATAGTCCTAAACGTTCTTCCATAGAACCTGTAGACTAAATAAATTGAACAAAAAGTGTCACTTGCGCTGTGTGAGCCGTACTCGAATGGCTCGCGAGCAGCGGTTTGCCGACCACTGTTCTAGACCTTTCGCTTACTTATAATATGGCACTGATGATCAGTCGTGAAATCACCCAGTCGTACAATCTTTTCTTAAGCCTCGTTGTAGAATTTTGATTTGAATATCAAAGATTTTTTTCAAAAAAGGATCATTTTCAGTTTCACACAAAGGGGCTGAACAAAGCTTCCCAGGCCGATGTCTTCATTTGGTCAAAAATCCTAGTTGCAGAACAAATGCAATTGCAAGCCATACTATGACTCGTGGTATTGGTATGTTAAACAACATATCCGTGCGTGCCGACTTACCTATTTAATACAAACCTAGAGCGTAATAAAATTTTATTGAAATACATAAAAAAAACACACAAATGGCACAATCTAAAAGAGTGATATACCTGTAGCTTAATCACAAATAACTTTTGACGTGCTTATAAGCGACGTGATAACAATTTCTCAACATCGTTGTTTATCGTATTCGCGATCACAGTGGAACATCCGTGAAAACCTAATATTAAATGTCAAAATATTTACGTTTCGCGACGTACAACCCTGCTGCGCAATCACATATTTCAATTTCATTTATATTTATTTATTTATTATTTATCATGCTATTCATTGCACTAAGCCGGCGGTTGGCAAGCCAAATGTCAAGAAAAGCAGTCGCCATAGTAATTGTAATTTAATTTTTACTTTATTGTTTTAGATACTCTTACTATTTTGCAAATGCAATATATTAAGAATTAACTGATATTAAGGATAACGCCGATTTTTCGCCAGTGGACTGTATTTATTTACGAGAAAAACAATAAACAAACTGACACGAGCGTTGACTCAGAGATTGCACACGCGTTGACTAATGGCGATAACTTAAACATGTTTATTATTGTTCATTATGATCGCTCAAACGCTTAGCATGTTTTAAGCACGTCGATAGTTATTTGTTATTGAGCTACTGTATTGTGTCGTTTAAAAACTTTACAACCGCCACTCATTATGGGGAAGAAGCCAAGCATTTCATACAAAATACACAACAAGTAGAGTAAAATTCGGCAATGTTCGGAGTGTCGCCAATTTGCTAGTGTTTTAAATTACGTGTTACAACTTAATGTAAAATGTACAGAATTTGTAGTGTCACAGTTTAGCCAGATTAGACTTACTGCATATTTAAGGTCATCGAAAAGCTCAACTCAATTTTACTGAACAGCCATCGAGATGAACCAAATCGTTGTGGAATACTGGATGAACAAATGGTTCAGACAGTAAATTGTTGTTCTTCTGTACTTGCTTTCAAACTTCACGCTGACGCTGTAGAATTATTCCTACCGACGCTGACAGCTAAATGCTGCTCGTGCCGCCTGTTGTGGGGCTAAGGCCCTGTCGTCTGTCTGCTGCTGTTTGATGCGTCGAGGCGTTGCTTGCATTTTTGGGATTTCCAAGGGCATTGCACGAGTATAATTCCGAGGCAAATGCCGCATAGAAACCCCAACTCTGCGGCAACTGAAGATGCTTCGGAGGATTCTGAAGAAGACTTTGTTTTTTTAATGTTGAACTTGTTTATCAATAAATTCATCATAAAGTTGAATGTTCTGGGCCGCGATTTTGAACGGCTATCTTTATCGGTATATAATGAGACGGTATAACTTAAAACCCACTCGTTCTCTAAATCATTTGAATAAATTCTTAGCATGTGGTGGAAAAGTAGTATGAAAAAGTACATTATTTTTCTTAAATCAAAAAGTTAAAAGTTAAAATTAAATTTATATCTTTATATAATCACTTTGTAAAGCGCCCTTGTGGTATCATATTACGAAAATGGCGCTATATAAGTTATCCATAATTATTATTATTATTATAAACTAATATCGATATTTATGTAAGAAAGTGTGTATATTTGTATAAAAATTTAAAGTATCTTAGTCGGTAACCAGTAATTGAACATGTTTAGAAAAAAAATTCCAAACGTATTCTATTTTTCATACAGAAAACGTAATTTTACTTGTAGATAAAATTGAAGATTTTAACGTCTCATCAGAATACGTACCCTGAAACCATAATATATTCGTAGTAATTTTGACAATAATGATTTAACTGTCATTCATAATTAATAACATAGTGTAATAAATCTGTACATGTAAGTTTTTTTATTTAGAAAATCATTTCATCAAAACTATAGTAAATTTATCCTATACGAGATTACGTTTTGATAAAACAATTCTAGACAAAACTTTCGGGGAAGAAAATATAATATTTTTTGCTCTTTTTAACAAATGTTTATTTGAATAATTTTATTAATACATTACAACAAATATGGAGAACATCCAAGAGAAGGGGATATGGATGTCTAGGCATTTACAGGGCTTATGACCTGTCATTGTCTGGTTTAACATTTACCAGTCTGCCCATGTTTTAAGGAACATATTCCTTCAAACTTACACAAAATATAAAACTTTAAAAAAATACTTCGCTGACAATACGATACATAGACATACTTGCAAACCCGGCAAAATCCAAAATCTAAAAAAAGTAAGATAATAATTTAAACTTATTCAGAATCCATTTTTTAACAATAATTATAATATTGTCAGTTAAAAATACGGCTTTATTTGTAAGAATTTGACTTTTAAATAATCGGGTTTGTTGCAAACATGGCAATCTCTACTTGAGTATTGTTAAGTTGGAATCTATAAAATTAAATTTATTATATCACTATTGTTTCTTGACATAATCATGCTTATGTTATCACTGCTTATGTATAAAATATTTAATGATTATCATAAAAAAGTTTTAAAAAAATTGAAGTTAAGTATTGTATCAGTTTTTTGTGATTTGCTCAAAATAAAGAAAGATGCATTTTGCCAGGTTTGCAAAAAGTACCCTCAATTTTGGCTAAGTGCAATAAATAGGACATTACTTTAAACCTGGTATAAAGTTACGCCTAGACACATTAGTAAAATAAGGATAGAAATACCATCCTTATTATAGTGATAGAATAAGGATGGTATTCACATCTATTAACAGATAAAAAAAAACAATTTTCCATGCGAATACTAAATTTTAGAAGTCTTAATTTTAATCCACATTTCTTGTTCAGTTGTATGATCCGCATAAACCGGCTTGTACCGAGCTTGCCAGATCGTATTTTACTACAAAAATACGATATTCCAGAGCGAGCCTGTTTACTATCTCTAAAGTGGCACGCTTTACGGTTCACCTTCTAGATTTCATTGTTTATAATATTCCTAAGGTGTTATTTTATTATGAATGCAGACTACAATCGAAGTTCGCCTAGAAACCACTCACCGCGGAAGCTTCCTTGTGGTCAGATATAATAATATACTCAGTAAACAACAATCTAACGCTATTCACAGGCGTTAGTTTACAAGCTACAGGTAAATGAGGAATTGGAGGATCAGCGCTACGGGAAATTGGATATAAATAAAGTTTTTTTTATTACACTCGGTAAAAATTAGATCTTTTAATCGTACGATGAAGTTTTTCGAAAATGTATAAAAAATATAATAAAAATGAACCGCTTTGAACTATTCTTGTGATTTCAATATTTGAGTTTGTCCAAATGTTCGTAGACAAAAGACTGGATTTCACCCCCTCGGTAGTCATTAAGATTAACAAATTACAGGGATGGAGAATACCTTAAATAAGGGAATATGGAAGTCTAGGCATCTACAGGGCTTATGACCTGTCATTGGCTGGTTTAAGTGGCCACTTTACACACTGTGTAACATTCACCATTCTGCCCATATTTGAACATCTATATTCTTTAAATTCTTTCATCTGTTGATGTTTGTGAAGTTAAAGAGCTGAACCCTTTATTTATGCGGGTGAGATTCATCTAATTGAATTATTTCACCTACATACTAGGCAACGCCTGAAAATTTTATTTTTTCAATTTCTATACTTCTTCATGGACCAGGTGAATTTATCAACAATATTTTGAGTTGTCCAAATTTTTGTACACGAAATGTAAATTAAATTTTGTTAACGAAATGTAAATTTTTGTAGAGAAAGAATTGAAAGAATATAAATGTTTAAATATGGGCAGAATGGTGAATGTTACACAGTGTGTAAAGTGGCCACTTAAACCAGCCAATGACAGGTCATAAGCCCTGTAGATGCCTAGACTTCTATATTACCTTTTCTGAAATGTTCTTCATTTCTGTTGTAATATATTTTTTTTTATACATCCAATTTCTGGTAGAACACGTCTACATTTTGCAGACCGAGCTCAAAGGTTACCCATCACTGGGATAAAAAAATAATAGTGATGATAAATTCACAGCTTTCTACTTTCTACCTACAAGGGTTGTGAGTTTACTTTTGCGTTGTATAACCAAGAACTTTGAATACATGGCACCTTGTAACTCGGTTGCACCTGCATATCGGAATACGGCATAGTTATTGAAATAAAAATAACGTAATATGAATATATCGCAATTTCGTAGTAACGCAATTTACGAATTCATAAGTTAGGCAATATTTATAGTATTGATAGCACTGATATTATTATAAATAGACACGTTGTTCGTATACTATAGTCCTTAAAATATAGCTTGATTAGTAACAGTTGTCAGCAAAAGTGAAGACATAACTTTGTAGCAACGTCTAAGGAGTGGTTTATTTTGATACACGAAAAATCATTCGTATCTGACATGTTAATTATTTTTTTTAATACAATGCTTGAAACATAAATCAACATAAATATAATAATCAGCTTTGAAACTAAAAAATAATAAAAAATAAACCTAATCATTAACGACGTTCTTACAAGGTTACATCATTTTGCAAAAATGTGAGAGATGGGACAAATTGATCGAATAAAAAAAATATTCATGTGATTTTGTTTAAGAAAATAAAATTAAATGTCTTTTTTTTTGGCGAATTATTGTCTTAGACACACAATAATAGGCTTGTTTTTATCAATTTTCAGAAACAGAGTTGAAACTCTGAAACATGAATGTTTGCATGAAAAAGCTGATAAAATCGATTTGATCAGTGATAAGTAATGTCCCATCACTAGTGACATCAGTTTGACCGCTGTCTTTTACTCAATATATATTTAAAGTACTACAGCTTCATCTAAAATATATAAAATATTCACGTCCCCTCAATATATTTTTTTAAAAGATACATATTATCACGATACACAAGACATGTTTCGTTTTTTGCCCTTTATTGATGCCGTTTACCAAAACATGAGCCTATCGGCCGAAAACAAGTAACAAAACATGACAGAAGCCGTGGCGCAGTTGATAAGCCGGCTAAATGTGAAACAGGCGTCGCGGGTTCGATTCCCGCCAGTTGCAAGAAAAAAATATAAAAATATTTTTTCTCAATTGGTCTGTATATTTCGCTACCTCCTTCCAAATTCCCTCTTTCCTACCTACTGACAACCCTCTAAATAGAGGCTTAGCGGGTAAAAAATTTAAATATATTTACAAATTCCAATGAGCATATAAAAAACAAAACAAGAAACATGAGGTATATAACTAGAGTAAATATGAGCGTTCGAAATATGTTCTCTTAACCTACGGCCAGTAAGTGTATGTTTGGTAGAACTGACTTTAGTTTGTTGCAAGCGTTCGCCGGCTTCTTTTCTCCCCGGAATTACTAAAATGCCTATATGTACGCACAAATCGATCTGAAAAGATAGAAAAAGCGAGAGTATAACCTTTTACCGGTAAGTAATGTTTTTATCTTAATCAATACTTGTTTAAAATAGCTATTTGAACGTTAAAAAACGTCTTATTAATATGTTACCAGTACTTATATCTCCTGTGTCTGTCCTGCGTAGTGAAACGATAAACAAAGGTGACGCGTATGCAAAAAGGGAGCGACATACTGAATAGAACTTACAGTAGACCGATGTAAACAGTCCGTGCTTTTTACTGTACTACTTGTTTTGCTCGTCAAAGTCCACGTGATATGACATGACAATACTTGCTTCCTCCGCTGGTCATTTCCTTTCCTTTGGGGACGACTTTTTAGATTGGCTTTGTATGGATTGTTATCTCTATATATTAAAGGTCAATGACAAGAAAGGACAATAAATTAAAATATGTACCTACACTTACAAATATAACGCTAATATACAGGTGTTGTACCCTGTCACATCCGAAACCACGGTGATCAGTATGAGCAAGAAAACATATTGGTACATTGAAATTAATTTTTAGAACCACTAAAATCTTTAAAAAAATATATTTAAAAAAATATATATTTAAAAAAAAACAAATGGTTGCTTACTTCTGCAGGGGAGAAACGAGGAGGGGGAAGAGGGGAATTTGAAACACCGTCAACCATACGGCCGCGCTCCCCTCGCTTCTTCCCTGCAGAAGTAAGCAACCATTCGTTTTTTTTAAATAGTTTATTTAAAAAATTTTCTTCGTTCTAAATTTTTTTTTTATATATGCTAATATGTCTTCTTGACTATACTGATTATCGTGGTTTCGGATGTGACAGGGTTTAGAAAACACCCTGTTTAAGAATAATATAAAACTGGCAGGTAACATGCTTGGAAATTCGGCTCTCCGGGTCTTTTTTTTCAGCCCTATGAACCTCAGTTGATCGGCTCCTCGGGTCTTAGCTGATCAGCCCTTCGGGCCTCGACCGATTGGGATCTTGGGCATATTGAAATATCGCCTTTTGGGCCTCACAATATATTTTTGCTGTTTGGAGCAATCTAAATGGAATAAAGAAGAATATGTAACTCAGAATAATGCTAACAAAACCAGAAAAAAATACACATACCTATAATATATTCGCCGCGACCTTCCTATTTTTTTTTTATATACTTGGATACATTTTCTAATATTGTGTACGTGTATTTATATAACAATGTATTATTTAATAAGTTAACTAAATTCCTCTTCTATTTGATTTAAATATTTTATTTCCTTAATTTTATTTTAACTGTTTGATTAAATGATTTTCATAAATATCTTCAAAAAATATGTCACACTACCACTATATTTTTTTTTTAATTTTCTAAATAAAATATTAAGATAAATATTATTAATATTTTAAATTTTATACAAAACGATGTTTTTGTTTTATTTTACATTATTATGGACAAACCTCTTAATTTTAAGCGTATGATATTAAGGATACCAAAAATTGGCATTATACAACATATTTGAGGCAGTGCTATCCTAAAATACTGAAAAATAGTTTTGTCCACCTAGTTTATTCTACGCGAAACACTGTGCGTTAGCAAATTTCTGCATAGCATCACGTCTTATCATATAAAAAGACCGTTAACGATAAAAAGCATGAAAAGCAATGGGAAGATATAGTATCGATAAAAACATGCGAAATGGATTTAGAAAAAATAATTGTATTTGCATAACCAATACTTTTAAAAGGAAATTGTTAAAAAATATATAATAGGCCTTGATGATTGTGAAGTTAAGATTCGTGACGATATTCATTTTATTTATATGGTCACAAACAAAGTTCAACATTTAACCGAATCGTGACGCGGCTAATGCAAAGAACAGTTTTCGCGGGAGTCGGCAAAAAATAGTCGGCAGCTTTCAGTGTTTTATTGTACTTTAAGAGAAAACGCGGTCTGGGGTTTTCTTCATGAAAACTTATTCCCGTATTTTCTCCCTGGATTATGACACTAGAGCAGTGCTTTTTTTACACACTATAAATATTTTAGCGTAACTCTATTGTTTAGCTTTAAAAAAAAAAATGTTTCTTATGGGAGCTAGAACCACCCAAAACCTCATAAGAGCGCCCAGGTTTATCTGCCATCTTCGGACATACGGTAAAAAAATATGATAAATAATTTTGAAAAATCAAAAATAATACCGACGCGAAAATTTAATTCTGACGCTCTTTTTCAAAAATAAAATCGGTTCAGTTTTGGGGTGCGGAAATCAAGAAAATAAGACCCCGATTTGACGATTTTGGTTAGACATAATAAGTCCGACGGGCAGTTGTCTTTTTCGCAAAATATTGGGGAGGCACCAGCTAGAGAGTGCCAGCAAAACTGTTTTCAAATACCTGTTCATTAAATTCTTCTGCCACCGCGCTTCCTCTTAAATGGCTACATAAACGAGCCAATGACAGATAATCAAATCTGTAAATGCCAATAGTTCCATATTTTCTTCTGAAAAATATTTTTTCCCCATCGCAGTAAATATCATACAAATTATTTTTGTACGAAAAATATCAACTTTAGGGCTAAGCAAACACCATTTTCAATAGTCGACTTTGTAACATGTTACCTTAGGGTACTGAATAACAGAGGCGAACCATGTAAAGAAGCGATTATGTTCAGCTTACCATTATATTTGATCATCCATAATAATGTTTTACGGTAAAATAATTTACAGAGAAACAAACAAGTAATTACTATTTCTTTTAAATCATTGCCACCATTTGTATTTTTCTCCAAATACAAATAAAAATATTATTACTTTACTTACTATTACTATTACTTTTGACATATGACTCGCAACACATGTGGCGCTCGACGCGGCCGTTTTTGGCAATATTTATTTCTAGAACAATTCGTCCAGTTGACATTTCAAACGTAATGAGAATACCTTATACTGACTGAATTCATTGTTCTATTTTTTATAAACTTTTATAAAAGTTATGTGTTAAATTAATGGATAAAATAGCGACACAATATAATATATCACGAGGTTACGTCGTTTGAGTTGATTTCATAGATGGGAGTTATGCATCACACAGTACCACAGACAAAAATAGTAATTTATAGTAAATATAGCTTACCTACTATGTAGGTACAAATAAATGATATTTTTAAATAGCTTACCGGTAAATAAAATCACCGTTCGCTACTGCTGGATAACAAGTGATTGTTCGGTAAATATATTAAGTCACATGTTACATTGTATCCCATTGTTACGCGGAGATCTTAGACCTTATGGAGCATAAACTCGGCCTATTTCATAAATTATTCAAATCACTAAACGACATTAATAGAATCTTCAATACGGTGGTTCTGTACGTTACCCCGTGCGCTTCGCAACACATATATATGTATTTTGCATAGAAATGTCTAACGCGAATTTCTCTAAAACTGTACAAGTAATATTTAATTTAATTTATTTCTTAGTTATTTATTTATTAAAACAAAGATACATATTTCAAAAAAACAATAACGTATCCCTATGAGGTCAAGACTGCCTCGCTAAGCCTAAAACTCGTAACAGAAAAAAAAAATTCGTTTAGCGTTTTCTTTTTTGTAATAGATATTCAAAAGCCTTATATATTTACTCAACCAAGAAGTCATTTTTGCTTCTCAAATATGAGATATTCTCTTGTAATTTTTTCTTCTCAAATATGAGATATTCTCTTGTAATTTTTTTTTATAAATGAAAGTAATAAAGAAATCAGATCGGAAAACCATATAACAGTAATCTAATGTTAAATTTGCAACTCAGCAGATACAACTTTTAGCCTTGGTAGGACAGAAGAGCCCTGTTTTACTTACTTACATATCGTTGGGTTTCTGGTACAAGTTGATAACTTCAAATTTACAAAAAATTAGATGTTATCAAATAATCTTTGTTTAAAAATAATTCATTAGAAGAATTAAAAGCTTAAAAACAATTTTATGTCGGCCTCGTGGTGTAATGGTCAATGCGTTTGCACACCATGCAAGCGGTTTCGGGTTCGATTCCCGACATGGTTTTTTTAATTATTTTTTTTAATTTTTTTTATACGCCTCCACTATGATTGATATGAAATATTTATTTAAAAGGGTGTTTTCACGCGAGAATATTTCATAGTCCCTGAACTGGTACCTGAAGCTTAAGACTGATCACCTTACCTTCATGAAACAAAAATGATCAAGGTACGCTGCGATTGGTGTACCGATCCAGCGCCT
This sequence comes from Micrasema longulum, assembly GCF_059751315.1. Classification (NCBI taxonomy): domain Eukaryota; kingdom Metazoa; phylum Arthropoda; class Insecta; order Trichoptera; family Brachycentridae; genus Micrasema; species Micrasema longulum. Next base: position 34,706 of record NW_028277949.1, on the reverse strand, counting down.
TATGCACATTAGGTGCGGAAAGGGAATGATGATGAAAAAAATTTATATATTTCGTATTTTATTAGTACAAAAAATAATACAACAATTTTTGAGTATATCCAAATGCTTGCAAACTGGCTGGATTTCCTCCCTAGGGAGTTATTCATATTTAAATTTATTTCAACAGAGAGGGAAAACATTTTTTAGAAGAGAATATGGAAGTCTAGGCATTAACAGGGCTTATGACCTGTCATTGGCTGGTTAGCATTTGGACATACACAAACATTGTTGAATTAACTACCTAGTAAAAAAAGAAGTATAAAAAAGAGGAAAATTGTTTTCAGGCGTTGCCTAGTAGGTGATTTGGTTCCAATCTCACCCACGTGATAAAGGTTTCAGCTCTTTTACTTCACAAAAGTCAACAGATGGAAGAATTGAGGAAATGTGGGTGTTCAAACATGGGCAGAATGGTGAATGTTAAACAGTGTGTAAAGTGGCCACTTAAACCAGCCAATGACAGGTCATAAGCCCTGTAAATGCCTAGACTTCCATATTCCCTTCTCAACAATGTTTTCCCTCTGTTGAAATAAACTTAAACAAATAATGATAATTTATATTATTTAACTTTATGTTTTATTTGAATTGTTGATTTAGTTTGAGCTTTTAACTTCAAAAGTGGAATATCTTATAACTTTTGAAACTTGTGGACATTAAAATAATCTTATGAATATATAAAGGAATCTGTTTAGTGTAAATAGCCCCTACTATTTTATATAATTTTAAATGGTTTTCATAAATATTCAATTAACTGACATCCACCCTTTATCCCTCGTATGTATTTTTTTATTATCAATTATCTTGGAAAGTTGAGCCTTTGTCAAATTTTATAAAGCAGAAATGTAGATCATGTAAACTGCCGTCAGATGCAATTATTGGTGACCGGCCGAAACAAGATTTTTAGACGAAACTGAAACCGATTTTCGGCTTCATTTCTAGTTTTGGCCGCAACCGAAGTCCGCTCAAGAAGCCCAAAATCGGGCGTTTTTATTTAAAAATCTTATTAGTTCATTAAACTTAAAATGTAAAAAATGTTATATAAAACGCATAAATTTAATAAGTAAATTTGTTTATCTTAAGAGCTTTTTAGTTTGTTGTTATTTTATAGATATAACTTATTTATTTACGGTTCCGTGAACCTTTTTTATAATTACAGTTAAACCAGTGAAAAAAATACAACAAAATATAACATAATATTAAAAAAAACAACAAAAACATTTAGAAAAGTATACAATGGTAAACAGTATTTATATATTTAAAAAAAAAATTATATCTGTAACAAATATAAATATTAACCTATATAAAATAAAGGTAAATTAAAGACAACAAAATAAAATATTTAAGTTAGTACACGATTTTCCCTATCTAACAGCAACTAGAGAACTTTTTAAACAAACTAAGCAATTAAATATAACTGAACTCTTTCAATTAAAATCATTAAAATTTATCCATAATTTAGCCACTGACGTAATTGTAGACGAAGAAATAAAACTTGTAAAAAATTGTAGTAAACATGGACATAATACGAGACTATCATAAAAATATTATGTACAACTATGTATGTCGAGACTAAACTACCAAGGACTTAAATTATACAATAAACTACCAGACAAAACAAAACAAAATAAACTTTTCAAATGATGTAAAAAACATTATTTTGAACAACGGAGTATGAATAAAAAATGTATAAATTATTATTTTTAAATGAATGTAGTGATCCGTAAGGGTTAATAAATAAATTATTAAAATAAAAAAAAAGAAAATAGCAGTTTTAAAAAAGAGGAAGAAAAGAAAAAAAAATGAAAGTGCTTTAAAAGGAAAGTTAAAAAGTTAACTTCATGATTTATACATAATATATTAATATTAGACAATAATAAATTGAAAAAATAATTGTACACACAAGAGTAAAGAGTTTTAAAAAAAGTGAAGAACTAATTATTATTTGAATTTTTAATTGTTATTTCTTTTTTAAAACACAGGACTTGATCACCAGCGTCGTGGTACAAAATAAATCTAAATTTACATGTAATAGTTTCTCAATATACGCCATAGGAACTTTTATTTATAAACTATAAAGAAATTACAAAAATAAAAATACGAAAGATGTTTGAACTTCTAACAGCAGTCATCAAATCACAAAATCAGTCTAGTTTTTATTTTTGTGTGACAATGGCAATACAAAAACTAATTATTTGAATGGACAACAATCCACTACTTCTTATTGTGCCAATTTTACACCTGAGTACAGCCGAACGTAAACCGACACATCCCGACCGCAGGTTTCTTTCAGCAAATTTTTGGTCAAAACCGAAACCGCGGTCGAAACTCGCTTTATTGACCGAAACTTCGGTCTGTCGTTGTTAGTTTAAAACATTTAAAATTGACATCTTCCTTTATATAAAATTTTAACTAGAACAATAAAGAATTGAAGACACGACTGGATGAAAGTGTTGTGTCGCAAATTATGATTATTTTTTTACATAAATAAAGAATTTATGTATAGCCCTTTCACATAGAGTCAACTACACCATCAAAAAGTAGCAGGAAAACGATTTTGAGAGCGAATGAAGGCGTTATTTTGTCAATAATTGTACTGGTGTTCAAAACTTTAACCCCAGGTATCTTTGCTTTTAGTTTTTGTCTTCAATTGTTAATTTTTAGTATAATATTTTAATATTTAATTTATTTCTTTTTTCTTTTCGATACTTTACGTGAATGTCTTAATATTTTTTTGGTTAGAAATTCAAATCATTATTTTATTTATCAGTCACCGTGTTACAAGATATGTAAATGTAGAATTACATTTTTTTTTAAAGGAATAATCCGGTAAGCTTCTATTTCAAAAGCTTGTCAGCAGGCAGGAAAGAAAGGATATGGAAGGAAGCAATGAAAAATACACCACAACACCAAGACTAATTGCGAAAAAAATATTTCTTTGATTTCTTTCTTGCAACTGGCGGGAATCGAACCCGCGACGCCAGTCTCACAGTTAGCCATCCAACCAACTGCGTCACGGCGCCTGACGAAACGAAAATGAATCTAACCACAAAACCGCAAGATTCATTTAACCTAACCTAACTCCACCGTACCTTATTTAACCTTACCGAACCTACTCACAACAAAACAAAAAAATAATAAGGCTTTTTCAAAATGTCAATTTCGCTTTTTCCCCATCTCCTAAGTACCCGATTTACATTTTAAATGTATGACCATGTGACGATCTAATGGCAAACGTTTGTTTTTATTGACATCATAACCATTTACATATTATATCATGTTTAATGGGAAATTTTCTAGGGGTATAAATCATAAACGCAGTTTTACTGCTTTCTTGCGCTGTAAAATGAATTAACGTGGTATTTGTTAATAAAAGTGTAGTAGATCGCTTTACAGAGTACTAACGATGTGTTTATTCTCCCGATACACGGTATATAACGCCTCGTAGTAAGATCTAACACACGCAATCCTCGAAAAGACTTACTACGACTTCCTCATTGTCAATTTATTATGCAAATGGCGAAGCTGCTGTAGCCAACAGAGACGTAGAAAAACGTAATTGAAATTCCTAAATTCCACACTAGTCATGGTCAAAATAGCTTTGTCTTCAAATGTGTAAAAAATTATAATAATCTTCCCAATGAACTTAAAACTATAAAAAATCAATAAATAAATTTAAAGAAAATCTAAAGAAATTTTTTGAACACGTGTAAAACTACATTTAATTTTAATAAATTTATAACTGTTTTATGTTTTTCTTTATACAGGTGTTCTTTAAACCCTGTCACATCCAAAATCACGATGATCAGTATGGGCAAGAAGACATATTAGCATATTAAAAAAAATATTTAGAACAAAGATTTTTTAAAATAAAATATTTAACCCTTTCCCCTCTTCGTTTCACACCCTGCAGAAGTAAACAACCATTTGTTTTTTTGATATTTTATTTTTTTAAATCTTATTAATTCTAAAAAATATTTTAATGCACCAATATTTCTTCTTGCTCATACTGATCGTGGTTTCGGATGTGACAGGGTTTAATGAACACCCTGTATATCCTTTGTTTTTATTTTGTTTCTCATGTACTCGTATATTCAAAAATAAATAAACTCTTATAAATAAACAACTACAACAGTGTAAGTAAATCTCCAAGCACAAGAGTTAGTCTCTTTTTTGGAGAGTTACAGTGATAACATTTACTAGATGTATGAAGTAGATTTGTATGCAATTTTAGAAAAACATGTACCTTTTATAAATTTATTAATAAAAATAAAAAAAAATAACGAAAAATAATAACAATGTTTTTAGTACATTTTATTTTATTTATTTGGGATGTCAACAGTAATTGATCCGTGGTATCAGGATCAACTTAGGTGTAATAGAGAATATTTTTCTTTATGTTTTTAATAACTACCTTAAACATAGGCATCTTGAGGTTGTTTTATCCTCCTGCTTGCAGAACCAGCCTGCCGATGGTAATTTATTTAACTTTTTGTACATAATGTTATTTGTACATTGGCGGGCTTATTGCCAAATGGCAATTTCTTCCATCCAACCAATAAAATAAAAGTTTTATTTTTATAATTCAAGTTACAGAACATATTCAATAGAAAAAAAGATTAAAAAGCTAAAGTTATATTAAAATAGAAATAAACGTAATAAATTACCTTAAATCAAAACTATTACTCAATGGGAAAAAGGAAAAAAAGAGGAAAGAAGAAAGGAGGAAAGGCGGAAAGATTAAGGAAGAGAAAGGAGATGTTTCTTCAGACGTGATTTAAACAGAGATAATGTAGTAACATCTTTGATGGTGGATGGAAGATGGTTCCACAGTCGAGCCGCATGAACACTATACGAGTTAGAGAAGAAAGAGGAATTGTGGATGGGTATTAAGAGAGTGCCTTGAGTATTAGAACGAAGAGGTAAGCCATGAACTGATAAGCGTTGAAATTTTTCACGCAGGTATATAGGAGCGTTAAGACTATGAAGTACATTAAACAGAAGTGAGAGGAAGTGATAGTCTATCCGCTGTCCAATTTTGAGCCATTTCAGTTTCCTACGATAATCAGAAATGTGGTCATATTTCCTAAGACCAAAAATGTACCTTATGCATGTATTCTGAAGTCGTTTAAGTGTATCTAGTTGCTCACAGCTTAAATCAGTCATGGAAACATCAGCGTAATCTAGAATGGGTAGTAGTAATGCTTGTACAAGGGTGCATTTAGTATTAATGGGTAAGAATTCAACCTTCTAAGTGAGTATTGAAAAATACTGAAAAATATTTTGCGGCGTAATTCATTAGTATGAGCTCGCCAGCAGAGATGTTCATCCATTTGTACTCCTAGATTTTTTACGGTTTTCCTGTATTGAATATTGGTACCATTGACATTAAGAGTAATGCCAGTAGGAAGCGCAATGTCTTTACACAACCGTATCTCTTCGGATATCGACATCTTTCGTGTTACCGAAAGAAAGTTCAGAGAGGATAGCTTTCGTTTACTCTAATTACTGGGTATTTTTATTTTACCATTTTATCACATTTAAATTGCATAAGTATTTTTTTTCTCCTGTTATGTATGCCTTGAATATATTTTTGTAATGTACATAAACGTATTAAATAAATAAATTGAAGTAATACAGCGAATATACTCGTACATGAACAAACGAAAAAACCAATAACAGATATCCACGAAATTACTTTATACATAAACAAGTAGGTATAGAGTAAGAATTTGTGTGTGTGTGAGAGAGAGGGTGGGCCTGTGTGTGTGTGTATGAGGGTATGCATAAGGGTGTGAAAGTAAGGGTGAAGGTGTATTGGGGTAGAGTGGGGTTTGAACCTCGAACCTCTGGCCCGTGAGTCTGCAAAACTAGCCACGGGACCACAACCCGATTCTTTTTAATTATATTGTATAGAAATATTCCATAAATCAGAACTTATGACACCAAAACAATTATACGCTAAAACAATACTCACTTATAGATTCGAAAACTACTCTTACTCAAATGAAAGACATAACTCCCACAATACATCACATGCAAATAATATAATCACTAGATCTTTAACATATAGACAACTTAAACAAATACAAACTAATACCACTTTTAGACAAAGGTATTTTGAGTATTATTCAATTAAAATCTATAACCTACTTCCACTATTTATTAAAACAATTAGTAACGATAAAATGTTTAAAAAAGCTATAAAAAATGCATAGTGGAGCTAGGTAGAAGTAAAATGAATTGTCTCATTCGCCCATACCAATATTGAATCAACTGCTCCACAACTGTATAGCTTATGTTAGGTTTTTGTTATTTTCATTGTGTGTTTTGTAATATAAATAATATAGATGTACATAAATACCTTGTTTTTAAAACTCTCTGATTATTTGTTAATTATCTTTGTTTTTTAAGTTCGTCTTCTTTGTTTATTCTCAAATGTAATTTCAAAAAAGTATATTGTTAAGTGTCCTCGGCACGGGAAACCCCAGTGAGGTCACATTTTTTTTATTATTGAGTATAGTTAAATAAAATAAACAAACATAATATTTTTTTCATTTGGATGATTTTGCACGCCAATGTTCGCAAGGACTTGTGATAATGATAGCTCCGGACAGGCCTAGTGATAATAATGCCTCTGAAAGTTTGTGATAATAATGTCTTAGAAGAAAACTAAGTCACGCAACAATGCCCGCGTACCTTTTGTTTAATGCAGGCAGTATTGTCCCCGCGAGATGACCAAACATGGTCGCAGATAATAAAACTCCTTGACGCACAACGCTCAGCACCGCGCTGCCAGATGCCCGCGACTCCGTTTTACCTTCGGCTGTATTCATTTTTTTAAATATGCATGCGGAAATTTAATTAGATGATTTTGTTTTCGATTTGCAATGGTACAAAAATTAAGAGTGGAACCCGGTGTAAAATGTTGCCATTTTATTGTCTTTAGGCCTAGTTTGACTATTCTGTTGCTTAAAACTGTAACAGTTCGTCTGTTACTTTATTTAGGCTTTAGAAGCATAAAAAATAGAAAGATTACTTCTTTACCGACCGTTCTAACGAATCGTCCATAAATATTATAATTAAAAGTGGGACCCGGTGTGGAATCTCGCCATTTTATTGTCTTTAGGCCCAGTTTAAATGCCGCCAAATGGCTGATATGAATACCTTTTGACAACCTTAATAAAGTTATAGACGAACTGTCACAAAATTTACCGTAGAAATGATATATAAATGGTCAAAATATTCTTCCTTAAAAAAACAAAAAATACAAACAGTTCGTCTGTTACTTTATTTAGGCTGTAGAAGCATAAAAAATAGAAAGGTAACTTCTTTACCAACCGTTCTAACGAATCGTCCATAAATATAATAATTAAAAGTGGGACCCGGAGAGGAATCTCGCCATTTGATCGTCTCTAGGCCCAGTTTTACTGCCGTTAAATGGCCGATATGAATACCTATACAAATGTTGCTCAAAATTGTAACAGTTTGTCTGTTACTTTATTTAGGCTGTCGATGCAAAAAAAAGAAAGGTAACTTCTTTACCGACCGTTCTAACGAATCGTCTAAAAGGATAAAAAAAAATAAAGTAGAACCCGGTGTGGAATCTCGCCATTTTATTGTATTTAAGCCCAGTTTAAATGCCGCCAAATGGCTGATATGAATACCTTTTGACAACCTTAATAAAGTAACAGACAAACTGTTACAAAATTTACCGTAGAAATGAAATATTGATGGCCAAAATATTCTTCCTAAAAAATACAAAAATTACTATTCCACGAAGAGGGTTTAAAAAAACAATTTTTTATTTTTATACGATTATTGAAGGTATTTTACCTTGAATTAGAGAAAAATACTACAAAATTTATTTGACTGAAAATGATTGATTTTTTTTTAAAAAGCAAAAACTATATTTTCTTTAATAACTTTCTTATTCAATTTACAAACTTCAAATCATGATAATGGTCTGTACATGAGTACCAATGTAGTCTAAATTTCAAGAAGCATAATCTGCCTTTCGAAAAGTAGTTATATTTTAGTCAAATACAACTTACAACTCATTTTTTTATCGTACTAGACTGAATTTTAGTATGAAATTAAAAAATGCCTGCCTTAGAGTAATGCCGGCGCACGCCTGTCTAAACCCTAAGCGGCAAACGCCTGTCATATTGTGGTAACCCTCGACGAACCCCGGTTACCGATACAAAGTTATAAATGAATGTGGAATAAAACGAAATACATTATTTTTATTATACAATGAGAAATTCCAGCCCAACCCGGAATTAAATTTAAAAAATGTTTTCGTGTACACGTAAAAATTTTGAAGTAGGATGAAATATCTCAAAAACGCACGCAAAAATAAATCAAAAATAGTATTCATTTTAAAATCGTAAATAATGACGTCACTCCTTATACCTACGTGTAGTATTTCCGGTTTCCGCTTTAAAGCCCCTGCACCTTGTAAGGAACGCTTTGACCATAGAAAAAAAGAGTATGATTTGAAATTTCAACCAGATATTATGTCAACTTTCTAGGTTTTTCTAAATTGAAACATTCGTAAAAACAACCATAACATAGAAATGAGCAAATTGCGATCAAAAGTAATCAAAGCAATATTCCATAGATTCTTGTCAGTTTTGTTATTGGCTGGAGAAATACAACTTACCGCGGTCAGTGAAAGTAAGAACGCCAACCGTTTCATGACGTCACTACTGAAAAGTGACACACTGATTACAGTCATCTGGCGCGGTATTTGATAAATGTAACTTTAAAAAATCATATCTTTGTAAATAACACACAAAAAAAAAATTTGCTTAGTACGCTAATAGAAAAAAAAATAGAAAACAGTAGAATTCCTCATTGAAAGGCAGTTTCACCAAGAAAAACTCAATTTATTAATGAATTTTATCATATTTAAAATTAATAACGATATTTTTAAATTAATAAATTGTCGAGGTACAGCATGTAGGTACACGTGTTATACTGAAGATTAATCAAATGATTGAAATGGGTTAATAAGAGAAAATAAATTAATTAGCCATTAGTCACACCGTTATATCGGAAGATTAAGTGAATAATAAGAGTCATTGTCGGATTCTGGCCATTGTTGGGAAATAATAAACGTTTAACGAACTTAAAGGATCGATTCGGATGCCATTATTCATGGGTCACAAGTCGAGCCATGGTCATGGAGGAATCTCATAGTGTTATAATTGAATTTGTAATAAATGGGTTTCTTGTACATACGGCCCGCGACTTTCATATCAAATTTAGGTCTTAAAATGCACGCCCGTTGATTGTAGGAAAGTAGAGGATTGTAATTTAAAAACATATACATTAAAAATGCGTATTTTTAATAAATCAAATAACTATCTTGAATTTTGACACCATTTTGATATTTCGTGAAAGCCGTTTTTATGCAGAGTTCAAAGTTTGGTTATTATTTTTTACTTGTGTTTTGAGTTCATACAAATTTCTATAGACAGGTACTAATTTTTCGCCAAGATTAAAAAAAGGAAAACATTTTTTTAGTAAGATTGTGCATTTTCAGGGCTCATGACGATCAAATTACCCAACGTAAAACATTCACCTTTTTGTCTTTAATTTGATTGTATTTTCTTTTCAATTATCACGTTTTTAATGGTTTTTTATGAATGTATTTAAACTTTGTGTAATTTCATAATTTTTGTATGGTTATAAAAACCATTTATTGCATAAATTAATTTAAGAAGAAGGATTTATGTTTATGTTGTTTAATCTATATTTGTATAATTTAGATATATTTATTACTCGTCTATTGAAATTTAAGTATAAATACGGAAAAACAAAAAATTGAATAGACATTTAAACCTTGAAAAATAACAAATCTTAGAAACATTCAAAGCTTTCTTTGTACCTACCTCTCACTGCAGTATACTCGATTTGCGATTATTTATATACACATTGTAAAATAGTACGAAGAAGGTTGTTGACAGATCTTGGCTTGTCTTGGGACTTAGCAGGCCAGTAGATCCGCTAATATAAAACCCACTAAACCGCCAAGGCCCAGAACAAACCAGAAAAACATCCTGGAATATAAAACTGTTATTATAATGCTGAAATTTATAAACGGTGGTCAAAGGATTTTTAATGCGAGGTAGTATTATACATGATTGATACAATGCAATAAAGATACATTTCGAGCTCTTCAAGTGGATTAGAAGGTCTGTTGATGAACAGTAATAAGGAAATATCACTTTTTTAAACAATTTTGAATTAATGTTATAAGACCATGAAATCGTGGGTATACTGGCAAAAAACGTTAACTCGAAAATATGCGGATATAAGTCATATATAATTTCAAATATCTGTAATTTTAAAATTAAATTGGGTATTTTATTCAGGCTAAAAGCTTTTAATAACTTTATGTTTACATTATACAATATTAAGAAACAAAAAAATCAAAAACATGTTCTTAGTAATATAATAATAATAATATTTGGCTGATTTATATAGCGCCATTTTTTTTAAAAATCACCTCAAGGGCGCTTTACAATTGTATACCTAAACTAACATTCTTACTAAACTTAAGTGATATATTATATTTCCAGATTTAAAATTGAGGGTATGATTAGTCTAAATAAGTGGGATTTTAGTTGGGATCTGAACTGACTGGGACTGTCGATGATTTGTAAGTTTGAAGGCAATTGGTTCCAGGCAGAGGGGCCGGCGGCGGCAAAAGCACGATCTCCAAATCTAGTGTTTGGGGAGCGCCGGATTTCGACAAGTTTTCCTCTTTCTGAATCAAAGCTGACCCAAGAGTAGAGTTTCTTTGACATGTATTTTCCCTAATACAAAGGTCCAATGGTATTTTGGAGCCATTTCATGAAAGGATTTGAATACTGACCAGTAAAGCTTGTATTTTATGATATCATTTTACCATATTTAAATAAGATGTAAAAGAGTAAAATTGGAACAAAACTTTTATGCTTGACTTCTCAAAACAGAGATTTGAGAGTTAAAGTTTTTCGCCAGTATCCCACGAAATACTGCCGGGTAAAACTATTTTTTTTGTACTTATTAGTAGCATAAAAAATATTTTCAAATTTATAATTTTAAATTCCCGCAAAAACGGTCCATTGCATTGGCCACGCCCCTAATACGTCACGATTTGGTTAAATTATGAACTTTGTTACCGTTTAAATTTAAATAGTACATCTTCATGAATCATTACGTCACAATTGTCAACGCCAAACATCTCGCGTTTTTGTGGACAAATTTTAAAACATTTTATTGAAAAAAATACGTATGATAACATTTCTCCACAAAATCCATATTGATTTTGAAAATACAATTAATGTTTTTAAATCCATTTCACATATTTTTATCAGTATTCGTAGTATGTGATATTTCCCTGCAGTCCGCTTTCTCTTGACGATTCTTCTTTTGTTTACTCGTCATATGAGAGAATGCACAAAATACCCTAAAACAGGCCACAGCCGTAACATCGCACTCGATCCTCAATCCTCACATGATAAGAAGTAAAATCGAGTACTATATGCCTATAGTTTTTTTGGGAGTATTTTTGTTAGAAATAAATAATAAAATGCAAACCTTGCAGAAAAGCAAATAACAATGTAACTCTATGATTGATAAAGGAAAAAAGCACCTACTATGACCTCAACTCCATTGCGAATTTCGTTGTTGTCTCGGTGAATCCAAAATATCCCAATTGATCGCCTTAAAATCTGGAACAAATCAGACAAATATATTAGAATACCGTAGATTTATCATTAACGTTTGTTCATTGAAATTAAACAAGGCAGGTAGCAAAATATAATTACAGTATTTTTAAGTCTGTAGGAAATTAAAATAATGAATGTTCGAAACGATACGCACAATCGATTGATATTATGTCCATGTTTAGATATCTAAACCAAATTATTCGGTTCTTTTGATAATCAATAATAGTCTCAACCGATTAATTGGGCATCGATTATATAGGTTATTTATTACCCTTAACTAACGCGTTATTAATTTAAACTCGTGTAATTAATTAGGTTATAAAATATTATATATCAAATAAAACAAATAAGTTATTGGTCAAAATGAAATAAAAAAAAGGATTATTGATCAGGTTTATAGTAAGATTCCCAAAAGTATGCTAATTTTTCTTATCAAATACTTTTAACAGGTGAGAGTTGTCACGCATATTTAATTGCATTTTTCTGTTAATAATCTTCTCTTCAACCCTCCGTTTCCTTTAAAAGGTAATGCATTAAAATTTAAACGCAATAAAAAGATTTAAGCATATCTGCTCAGAACATTGTAGACAAATATTTTCAAATATTGGTTTGGTGCTGTTGTCTAAGATATTAAATAATGGTTTACAGTTCAGAGAGTCCTGAACTCGCGAATTGTATATTTTTTTATACCAGACAGCGTGGAGCGAGTAGAATTATTGTTTTTTCTGTCGATTCGCACAATTCAAACTACGCTAGTAAAGGTAGGATTACACTGTTCTCGCGTGGTGTGTTGAGGTCTGGTCTGTCGTGATGGCGAGTCAAGGCATGATTATAATGTTGTGTCGTATTGTGGAGCGGTAAGGTGTGTTGAGGGCGCCACAACACACCACGCAAAAGTGCGATTCTAACCATATAAAATACATAGAAGTGGTACGCGCAGGTAGCTTCCCAACTGACCGCTCCATTACACGACATGATAATGTAAAATGTAACCCTGCCTTTACTCATCATTGCTACGTCTTCAAATGTTAACAAACAAACAAAGAGATAAATACATATTTTATTTATCTTTTTCCAAATTAAAATCGACGCTTTTTACAAATTTATATTATAATTTTTAACTATGTGTTGTACTGTCTCTGGCGTTGATTACCTTATTAACGTTGATTAAAAGGGACACAATATGATGTTTATTTTAAAGGCATAACTCGTTGAATAAATAAAAAAAAAATGATGCACAGCAAGACCTCCCAACGTCAGCCAATTACGTGGTCTGAACTTGTCAAAGGATAAGACATTGATCTGCTAGACTTACTATAGTCCCCACATTGAAACACATTTCATTAAGACACATCTTAGAGTTGAACTCTGCCCCTGGAGAAACAATGCTACTATATTTCAGAATTTAATTGCAAAGAAACCCTCAACATTCAATACGGAATAAGTCTATTCAAAATATTTAAGGTTCGTACAGTAGACACTCTTTATAAAATCATTTATATTATACAAATATATAAAAAAGAAAAAATAAAAGAATTTGAGATGAATAAGTCACTCAAATACCAACATAATATTAAAATTCCTTAATTCCACACAAGTCATGGTCAAAATAGCTTTGTCTTTAAAGGTGTAAAAAATTATAGTTATCTTCCCAATGAACTAAAAACTATTAAAAATAATATGTCAATAAATAAATTTAAAGTAAATCTAAAGAAACTTTTTGAACACGTGTAAGAACTACGTTGAATTTTCATTAGTATGAATGTTTTTTTTTTTTTCTTTATATATCCTGTGTTTTTATTTTTTTCTCATGTACTCGTATTTAAAATTCTATAAACTCTTATAATAAACAATAAACAACTACAACTGTGTAAGTCACTCTCCGAGCACAAGAGTTAGTCTCCTTTCTGGAGAGTTACAGTGATAACGTTTACTAGATGTGTAAAAGTAGATATGTATAGAATTTTTAAAAAAACATGTACCTTTTATGCAATTTATTAATAAACAAACAAAAAAACCTGCATACTCCACCATCATTAATCTTTTAAGCTTGTGTGTACATTGAAATATACATAAAATTGAAGGGTTATTTACTTCCGTATAGGTTCGTTAGGCCGAAATAATAAAAACAACAAATTTATTTTTTGTTACTAAGTGTCTGTTTTTTTCTGCGTATGTAGTCGGAATTACTTGAAAAAGTCATTGATATAAACTTGTACATTAGACGCGGTACTAACCACCCGTCTTGTGTTCCACTCATTGAAGTTTCTGCACTTGATCGGTATTTGGCGGGAATCAGTATTTTACAGCTTTGAATTCACGGTAAACTGGCATAGACAGTTTTTTACTCTACTACGCGTTTTGTACGGTATTTTTTTATGTGGCATAACACGACAACGCTCATTTTTAGAACACAGTTTGAACCTGGCGGTGTATGAAGCATAATCTCTATTTAATTTAATTATACCTCACTGAGAAAAGTTAGTTTTTTTGTTTAGGCAAAAACTTTACTCAAAAAATCCTTTGATTTCTCCAAAATTAAAAAAAAAACAAAGTGGATTTGTAATATTTCATTTAAATTATTTTTATTTGTATTTAACACTGTCAAAAATACCCGCCTATTAAGCGGTTGTCAAAAAAATAATAATTAAAAAACACACTACCAATTGCATTATCTATGGAAATTGGTTTTTTAAATTCCGCAGGTAGGTACCGTGTTAATTTTTTGCGAATATTATATCGCCGCGGAAACAATAGGCAGGCGGCCACTTCGTGTGAGTTCCGCGCATAGTTCTGCGCACCGAACAAAATCATAACTGTCACTCGTGCCGCCAAGATTCAAGATGGCGACGAAGCGCTAATTGAACGTCCAAAACGTGTTTTGGTCCTTAACTATATCGTTAGTCGTTAGCCATTGTTCTTATTTCTGCCGGAGCTTACCGTGTGTGAACTGAGTTAAAACGTCTCCCGCATTCGTTTACATTGTAAGCTCGCACCCTTGTTATAATCGTAGGTAGTCGGTTTCTAATGAACTGAGAAAACCGTTTTAGGCAACGAACAGCTACACAAAATATCATTATGGCAAAGAATTGTACAGGTAACGATTTTTAATAAGTACTTCCCCTGTCCGGTCATAAAGAATACAGAACTGTCTGAGAAAATTAAATAGAACCTGAACCGTGGACGGGTTATGTCGGATATTGTCTTTCTTTCTCGTGATCATTTTTCATTTACACAAATGGTAGCAAAAACAGTATTTACTTATTTTAAATTCAGTTGCGAAAATCAACAAATGAAAGAATTAAAGCCATTTTTGTCCACTGCTGAACATTAGCCTCCCCCATACTCCTCCGTACGTCCTTGTCTTGCGCTTTCTGCATCCAGTCACCAGCAATTCTCTTTATATCATATGACCATCGTGTAAGAAGTCTCCCTCTCCTTTTATCTTCACGAGGTCTCCACTCGACTACCCTTTTAGTCAATCTTTGGTCTTTTAATCTGGCAACATGTTCCACAAATGACCATTTAAGCCTAGCCAATCTTTTGACTACGGCCGTTACTCGCGATCTTTTCAGTATCTCGGTGTTTCCTATCCAGCCAGGGAGTTTTATATGTAGCATGGTTCATACAAGTCGTAAGTCCCGTAAATGCCTGGATATCCATTTCCATTTTCTGAAACTTTCTCCATTTTTGTGGTACTAAGTTAAACTTCATCTTTATTGGAAAGAATTATCTAAAACTATTTTGCGCCATATAGACATTGGGCCCATTGCAGATAAAGTGAACAAACTGATATTTTAAATGCGAAGTAAACTCATTGCCGACATTACATTTCTGTAATCAGAATAAAGCTATGAACCTTGGTTTCCACAAACGAAACATTAATCTTAATCAAAACAATTCAGTTTTAAAAAATGAGTAAAAAGGTCATGGAGTTAAAACTTTAAAAACATATTATAAGTTTGATTAATATTTCAGTTGGTTCACTTCACCTGTATTGAGCTCGATAATACTAGTCTGCATGAAAATCCGCCCTGATATCATTCCTGATGATTTTTGTGTGAAATAATCCCCTGAAACCGAATATGACCCCCGTTTTCGGTGAAGCCCCCCCCGACCTATTTTGATCCCCTCCGACTTTGAGCCACAGCCTGGACCATCAAATCTTACGTCCACTGATTATAAAGAGTATTCAGCCGATTCAACTCGTCGACAACCTCACTTCTATTATTATTTACAGCTAAAATAATCATTTTCACCCCTCCAAATCAAATTCACATGGCCATAAAATTATTATCGAAAAATGATAAAAATAGAGGTTACTCTCCAGAAAATGGCGGGTAATGGAGAAAACCGGGAGGTATATTCGGATTCAGGAAATCATTTTACATAAGAATCAGCAAAAAAGGTGTCAGTGTAATCAATGTTGTATCAGCGTTGTATCAAAATTTCGAGAAGTTTGTTTCCTGTTTTAATTCGCAACAATGATTGGGAACTTGGTCTGCTATGCAAAATCAAAATCAAATCTACTGAATATGGGCTAGGTGTACCTACACTTAGACCCGAACCTGTTATGTGAATACATAGTTAGGTAATAGAGAATAGTTATGTTAGTTGCAGCCGTGGAAAATCAAAATTGTTATCCAAGAATTACAAAACAAATAAACACATAATTTCGATTGGTTAACAATTGCAGAGTTGTAGTGCAAATAAGAGTATTTCTAAAAGTATATATGTCTAAATTAAGGCGCCGCGCCGTGCCATGACGCAGCTGACTTTGAAACTGGAGTCAAGGAAATAAAAATTAAAGAAATATTTTTTTCTCAATTTGTCTGGGTGTTGTGGTGCGTTTACCAAAACTTCTACAGTGTTCAAGTTTTTTAGTAAAAAATCTTGTTAAAAGGTCTTCGTCATTTATCATGAAATAAAAAGACGAGTGATTAAATCCACAAATTTGGAATAACCAGTGACCGGTTTCATCATTTTAGGGACATCATTTTTTAGATTTTTTTACACTTTTATAGGTATACAGAATGGCGCTGCCAGAACGACAGGGCAAATAACATTATTTTGAGTAATATGAGATTAAATATTTGAACATTGACCAAAATTCATATACATATTTTCTGTAGATGACTGAAAATTGAATATTGCTAGGATAATTTTGAGCTCTTTTCTAAGGAAAAAATCTACACTGAAGTTTTTTACTAAAAAATAAATTAATGAATCACAAAAAATGCATATTGTCGGTGATATTAATACTTCGTAACCTGTTTTTTTTTACAAAAATGTTTTTCTGAAATATATTCGTTATAGGGACTAAGAAACTTGAATTTTTAATTTTTTCTATATTTACTTAAAAAAACGATAGTTTTTCTGATACTCCAGGGGTATTTTTGGTTGGTAAAAATCGTTAGTAATACGAGTATATTAACCGAACGCCATAGAATTAAGAATAGTCTAGAAGGAGCGTAGAATCATATTTGAATACATTGGACTGTGTCCAATAATTCTTTTTACTTTCGCCGCGCACATTCGTGAGGTCGCAGCGTAATGTTGCTTGATGGGAAAAAAAAATCATAACACAAATGTAAGGTAAAAAAAAGCAATCTATTAATTTCTCTAAAATTTTATTGTGCACACGGAAATATTGATTGACACAACAGAGTAGATAGGTAAAGGGTCATTTAATAAGAGTAATTGAATTAATGAACTTTAAACTTCAAATATAAAACAAATTTTATTTGACATAAAACTGATATTTTTATATCATGTTAAATAATATTTGATGTTTTGAAGATAATGTCGGTAAAATGTCCACCACTGAGTTGTTTGATCCGAGATCCAATTTTCACTAATTCTCTCATTAGATGAGCAAAGCAGGGCAAAAAAATTTACTACCTAGCAACACTAACGAAATTTCCATATTATTTCTTCGACAATCTGACAAAAAGAAAATTAATTCAATTTTTAAGTAATGCATTTGTTATACACACATTAATTTGCTAATTACACACGAAATGTGATTGCATCCTGTTTCTTTAAGATCCTAGCAGTATTTCTACACTTTAAAAGGACACAACGCGGCATAGTTGAATTCAAATCAGGTGTTGCGTACTGAGCGACGTCTACAAAGAAACCAATGGGTCAAAACGTAAACCTACTCATTTATGAGTAGTTGAGTCGCCTTCTGTTTGATGTGCGTATGTGGTTTCTGGACTATTCTTAATTCTATGCCGAACGCTTTTTAGGATCTCCTGTCAAAAAAAAAATATAGTGATAGTTACGCAGTTTTTCAGTATCACCGACGATATGTGGCTTCATACTTTTAATAAAAGTAAATAAAAAATCACATTTTGATCATATTTAAGAAAAATAATAAATATGGTTTTACCCAAAAATGTTTTAATAAATAACAAAAAAATGGTTTGTTTTGTAATTTTAGTAACCTAAATACGTTTTTTTTTTATTGAAAATAAATATTAGCGTTCTTATAATTTATCCAATTTTTTTAATTTTGGTGGTTATTTTCAATGAGTTTATGTCAATCTGTACGTTTTCAATGCTGATGTATAATCTGGACATTCTTGATATTGGATTGAAGAAGGACACATTATTCTTAAACGAATCTACGTAGAATGTTTTTGGGTTCCTTAAGGAATGACCATTAGGAACACTAATTTTTATATTACTCAACAATCTTATATAAATACAAGTCATTTACCTTTCTTCTAGTTTCTAACGATATGGAAATGATGACGTTTAGTTGTGAAACAACCTTTCTTCTAAAATGGAAGTGGTCTATTTTGGACTATACCCCTACAATTTACAACACACTGTATGTTTAGCATTTAGTAAATCTGTTGGCCGCGAGGCACGTGTAATGGCGGCAGGTGCTTATATCCCGCCCTGTTGTATTATGTCCGTTGAAGAGTACAGACCGCGACCTGTAACTAATGATCAACAGATAGAAATTGTTTTAACAAGACATAAAATTTAGCCGAGCAATTGATTGTTTTCCGTCTGCTGCGTACAGGCTACAGGCTACAGGCACGCTACGAGAAACGCGAGCGTCTGACCAGCAGTGACTGCAACCTCTGGCTATTTGCATTCTTCGAGGTGAAAAAGTATAAATATATGGTTTGAAAATTAAATATTTATTCCATTTTGACTAATTAAGCAAACGAAATCTCCACCAAAAATGGAAAATTAGTTATTGATGCCAAAATAAATTATACATTAAAACCCACATACCTAAATAATAGCGTAATTCAAAACCATCTCTAAATCTTACAAAAACAGATTTCAATTGAATGTAGTTATGCAGAAAGCAGCCAGTCCACAATTTAGAAAATATATATATTGGTGTTATCGGGTGCAGTAAGGTCAATTCTATGTTCTGCTAAGGATAGCCAGACAGCTTTCATACAAAAAACTGTAATTATCACCTTCTAAAAATAGTGCCGATTACAAAAACGGCATTTTTCTATATGCAGAAAACACCCACAGGAATAAAAAAATCTTATCATACTTAAAAAAAATATTGAAACTTGTCAAGATTTTTTTTTTTAATACAAAAAAAATGTATTCAATGTTTATCATATGTCAAAGTCAAAAACATTCCAACTTTTATGTAGATTTGATTTTTCACTCTTTTCACAAAGGTGCTATTATCTCGGTTTCACTTTTCTATGGCTTGCTGCTTTCTGCCTACCAAAAAAAAGACTGGTCAAAAGAAAAATGGTCAAAATTTGTACGTTGAAAAAATACACACAAATAGACAAAATTATATTCGAATAACAGCTGTTTTTTGAGTGCATATTTAAAGGCAACCTCGCATAAGTACATGCTCAACGGATGCACTCCTGGTTCTAACGGGCTTGTTCCCTTTGAATCTGGAGGTCCAGCGACGATCCGCGAATTTTCCCCTAAAAAGAAAGCGTTATCCTGTTATTGGTGGCGTCTGTCTACTTCTAAATGAAGGATCTCTGAATCAGATATAAAAATAGTCTTTAAATGCTCTTCTTGATGCTTGGCAATCGCGATGGGAATCTTCCCCTTCAGGAAGAGTTACCTTTCTTCTTTTTTTCCTTCAATCCGTCAGCGCTTAAAATCTTCTTGGGTTATCCCCAATCACTGAACTACGCAGTTTTTTTAGGTCATGGTAAATTTAATGAAAAATTATTTGTTTATAATATTGTTGATTTCCCTTCGTGCTGCTGCGGTTTTCCTAATCAATCTGTCCGTATTGTCTTTTACTCCCTTTTCTACGAATAGAGCTTTTCGCTACTATCTATATGGCCCTGTTATAGGTCTTGTCGAATACACAAATCTTCTTCTTGCGGTGCCTTGTCAGGTCTCCCCGAGGTTGGCGATCACTACAGCGAAAGCATCTCAGTCCTGCGCAAGTCTTATATTCCGCAGCCAGAGGAACTGCTTATTGGATGTACTTGCCATAGTGATTCCTGGGAAAAGATGACCAGAGTGGTTTTCCGTTGCCTTCCCTGGCGGATTTTACTGTCAGGGTTATCTTCCCTTAGCTAGTTGGATCTGGTTTGGAGGCGCCAGAAACTTGCCTTTCATCATCTCGTTATCTGCTGTGATCACATCGTTATGAATGTGATCCCATTGCCCAGGGTTCGAAGCATGGACGCTAACAAGTTGGACTAGTCAGTAGTGTTGCCGGTGGAATATAACTAGGTGTTCGCAGCATTTCATAGAATAACACCCTCTAGCAAGATGTGACTCACTGCGACCCTACTGACAGTTTGAACCCATACAGATCTGGCGGCTTCCAAAAATTTCAAGGCTTTTAAAAAGTTTTGTAATCATTTCGGCGAATTAATCATGTCCGATCAATTTAATCCCAGTCGGCAAAGAATCAAAGAATTAACTTCCCCTTTTTCTCAATACAATGAAGTGCATATTATGTACACCTAGATTACCTTCTCTCAACATAAAGATCCTAAGGTTACCATATTACAGAAAGCTCCTTCGTGCAGTTTTTTTCGTTTGGCAACGAGCGACTTTTCCGTGTATGTGGGCACCACCAAGGAGACTTATGTCCTCAGATGCGGTGAGCGGTATGTGGTGGGCAAGCTTTAGTGCATATATAGCTCTTATTAATAAAACATACTTTTGCAATACTCATTATCCATACAATGAGGAAAGTAGAATCAGGTAACAACTGATACAAGAAGAAGATTTATAAAAGTAAGGGAAAATAAAAATATTATATAAGGGTTTTAACAATGTATGTTAATGTTTCAGACGTTTCTTAAATGTGGTCAAGGAAGGTGCCTTTTTATATGTAGGGGAAGTTCATTCTAAAGTCTGGCATCTTGAACAAAAAAGGAATTGCTGAAAAATGCTGTGGTAAGTCGAGGAATGGAAAATGTTTTCACCCTAGAAAAGCGAATTGATAGGCCATAATCAGAATGGTAAATTAAATTCTCAGCAAGATATTTTAGTGCCCATTGGTTGTGAAGAATGTTATAAAGAAGTGAAAGAGATCGAAAGTTTAGGTGCTGATTAAAACGAAGCTCCCTGTGCTCAGTGTGATAGGGTGGTACATGATCATAGTTTTGAGATTAACATGCTTTTGTTCTGTAAACTCTCCAGACGGTCAATGGGTTCGGTGTTGGCGTCAAAATAACAAACAATAGCAATAACATGTCTTTCCGAATTAACAACATTTTTTCCAGCGCAGTCATTTGACGACTGTCAGCTGATTTATTCTCAGTTTTGTTTGCCATTTTACTTACCCAGTATAAAATTACACCAGAACAACATGTATCGTGAGAGCTTTAACCCGAGTCGCTTCTTCTTCACCCCGCGGGATCCCGCCGTCCCGGAAGGCCGTCGATGACGATCTTTTGGCTGTATTCGGCGGATCGGGACGCGGGATTAACGTGGGAAGAGGCGAGAGTGCTGGCTGGCGTTAGGGTCTCCTGTAGGCGTCTGGTGATGTTCTCACACTCCACTTAGGAGCGGATGTAAAAAAGAAGAAATGAAAAAAAATTAGATTTTTTCGAGCGATCGATTTGATGGCTACTCTCAGGTGAACATTCTAAAAAAAATCGAATGGGAATAAAGGACGTTCAAGAGTAACACTGAACACTTTAGCTTTATTAACAGATGATCAAGGTACGCTGCATTTGGTTTTCGAGTATTGTGCCCTATGCACTATCGGGTGCGGACAGTATTATGATTATAAAGTTTTAAAAAGAAGATCTTTGATTCAAAATAAACTGGTTACAGTCGTGCTCTAAGTTATTTTCTTTTTGAACTCGCATGAAATTTCTGCGGCGTTATCGTCATATTTCCGATGCAAGAACGCGGTATGCACGCGTTCCGTCTAATTTATTGTCTCGATATGCGAATGTATTTTAAATTTATATCCGTATCATTTCCTAGTCTCCTGTTATATTTATGCCGCCTCTATGACATCGGAATGGTGGCCATGATATATGGCTTATGAATACCATTTCTTGCTGTACTTTATCAAACAGGCTCGGGATATACCGATTTTGTAAGCCTTTTAGATGAAATGCCTAACTTTAACTACACATTGATTTTGCAAGCTCGTCATCATCATTTTATTATTCACACCCAGTGGCGCATAGGGAACTCTATTGGTACTCCAAATGCACCGTACCTATTTTAATAATTTCATAAATGATTATTTTTTGTGGTTATAAGTACTTCCACCCTTGTGTTAATTATATTTCTTATTTATACATTTTGGTACGTTTGTGTGTATTGATAGCATCAGGTTTAAATTATAATTAACTTTATTTATATTTTCACCTGATAATTTTGCAATGAATAAATGTCAATTCTGAATACCTTCAAGGTGTTGTGTTTTTATTAATATTATACTCGTTTGTGGCGTAAAAATTACAAATTGTTATATTTACGTGAAAGCCTTCCAATCCAAAATCGTTTGATATTATCAAACTGAAAAACTTGATATTGACGACTGATACGTAAGACTGATCTTGAGTTGGAAACTTTATCAATTCAAGACGTGAAGTTTCATTTTTTTTTATGAATTTGAAGAATTAAATTAAAATATAAATCACCGTTCAGGCAAAAGTAACTACCCATAAAACATCATTTTGAGAAATTGCAATTTAAAAGTTTGGAGACCAAGGAGAAATTAGATTTTTGTGTTTTGAAGGTTTTATGAATACAACATAATATATTAATGTCTTTTAATAAGGTTCCGTTTGTGATTTTTTCTTCTGGTACATTAAAAATTATCTGAAAGGTTTTTAACCGGGCAAGGCGGCTAAAATTTGTTTAAATGACTTTTGATTGTTTAAAATCTAAACTATTAGAGTTATTCAAAGAAAGAAAATATTAGAAATAATTATAACAATTTTGTGGTTAAAAATTAAGTTTAATAGAAAGACAAAAAAAATTAACATGTCTTTTTAAATGTTTTAATATGCATATATTAATATAAAGTTACGTGGCAAAAAACAAATGATTTGGATTAGCGTAACTTTTTTCTAAGTTACCTTGGTGACGTTTGCCTCCTAAAGAACATAATTTTACACTTCGAATGACATATTCAACTCAGAACTAACCTTTTTAGGGTCAGTGACTCGATAAAGGTAAAAAAATTATTAATATACTTATATTAAATGTATTTTCTTTTAGTTGTATCTAGATTTAAAACTTTTTGAACGTCAATATGACCGGTTGCAGATAAAAAAGTTAAGTTTAAAAATAATGTTTGATTATGTCCAAATGCTTGCAGACTGGCTGGATTTCCTCCCTAGGGAGTTGTTCATATTTAAATTTATTTCAACAGAGAGGGAAAACATTTTTGAGAAGGGAATTACTCCCTAGGGAGGAAATCCAGCCAGTCTGCAGGCATTTGGACATAATCAAACATTGTTGAATTACTACCTGGTAAAAGGAGAAGAATAAAAATTGGAAAATTGTTTTCAGGCGATGCCTAGTAGGTGATTTGGTTCAGCCGGATGAATCTCACCCAAATGATAAAGGTTTCAGCTCTTTTACTTCACAAAAGTCAACAGATGAAAGAGTTGAGGAAATGTGGATGTTTAAACATGGGCAGAATGTTGAATGTTACACAGTGTGTAAAGTGGCCACTTAAACCAGCCAATGACAAGTCGTAAGCCCTGTAAATGCCTAGACTTCCATATTCCCTTCTCAAAAATGTTTTCCCTCTCTGTTGAAATAAATTTAAAGTTTAAAATTTTTTAAAGTTACATAATCGCAAATAAATGTTGCGTTTTAGCCAAAATAGGCAAAATGAGTTCTTATAAGTTACTTTTTTCATTTAAATCACTTTGTCTACTTTGGCGAAAACGCATTTATTTAATATATCTATTTTGGTACAACTCTAGCTTGAAAAAAAAGAAAAGCGGTGTCAGAGAAATTTAATGAATAGATATTTAAACATAGTTTTCTGTCACTCTCTCGTAGATGTCTCTCAAATACTGTGCAAAAAAAAACAACTGCACGTCAGACTGATTATGCCTAAATCGTCAAAACGTTTCGTTGCTCTGTTTTCCGCACCCCAAAACAGAACCGATTTAGTTTTATTTAAAAAAAAAAAGAGTACCAGAATGAAATTGATTTTTAATTATATTTGTATACCGTAGGTCCAAAGACAGCAGATAAAACTGGGCGCTTTGACGGTTTTTTGGATGGTCCTGAATCCTATAAGAAAAAAATTATCAATAAAAAAAACAACAAAGACACGCCAATAGGAAAATATCAGATACTACGAATACCGATAAAAATATATAAAATGGATTTAGAAAAAAATTGTTGTATATTCAAAATCAATATGGATATATTGTGGAGAAATGTTTTCATACATAACTTTGAAAAATAAATTATAAAAAAGTATGTCCCTAGTAAAACGCGACCTGTTTCGTTACGATGTTCTATAAAAAAATGAACGGTTACAAACAAAGTTAAAAATTAACGTGAATCGTGACGTATTAGGGGTGTGGATAATGGAATGACCGTTTTCGCGGGAATTAAAAATTATGTATTCAAAAATATTTTTTATGCACCTAATAATTAGTCGGCCTCGTGGTGTAATGGTCAGCACGTTTGCCTACCATGCAAGAGGTCTCGGGTTCGATTCCCGACATGGTTGTTGTTATTTATTTATTTAAAAGGGTGTTTTCACACGAGAATATTTCATAGTCCCTGGACTGGTACCTGAAGCGTAAGACTGATCACCTTACATTCATGTAACAAAACTGATCGAGATATGCTGCGATTGGTGTACCAATCCAGTGCCCTATGCACCATTAGGTGCGGAAAGGGAATGATGATGATGATGAATAATTAGTGCATTTTTTTTTACTCGGCAGTATTTCACAGACCCTTATTACTTTAAAGTTGTAAAAAAATGGTATTTCCTTGGAGTATATACATTTGCAGAGGGATAACAACAAATTTTACCAATCCAATGCATGTTGCCTATTATAGCTAACTCATTTTTTACAATATGTTCTAAATGAGAGAAAGGGAGACAAAAAAAGTCTGTGGGTACGGTCCTCATTTTTTGTTTTGTAGTCGATTTCAGAATTTGTACGATGCTCATTTTTTACGTACGCGGGCAGAATTGCTTCGAACTGTCAAACGCTCTGTCATTGTTTTGATCGTTGTTTTGCGTATTCAGTGCTAATTACATTAAAATAAATTATGCCGACTCGTGCCATGAAAGGATGTTAAAATAGAACTGGAAAAGGGAGAAAACGCTTCAGTTATCAAAGGTATTTATCAAATATTATACATTTTCACATTGATACGTTTTTTTGTAGTTTTCAGCATAAATGCACTAGAAATATGTCCTTTTTAAATTAAATTGGCCGACTTGCCCACTATGGTCCATTCGTACGCGGAAGATTTAGAGATGGTGTTTAGTAAATTAGTGTCGATCTTCATGTTCTAACCCTCGTTCAAATTCAAATTACGAGCAACTTCTAACACTTTTTCATTTTAATTCTCCGATAAAACGCCGTGTTTTTTATGATATAAAATTTCGGTATAAAATGTTAAACTATAAACTATATACTAACCTCCTAAATAAAATACAAAAAATTGCGGGATTGAGAACACTTAGACATTGGGAAATATTTAAACTGCCTTTTAAAAAAAATAATGCAACATACCACACACCTACGGCGGGAATATAATATACACTGCCGAAACAATAAAATTGTCATTTTTCATGACACTCTCTCAGCTTTTGCGAATAATCTCTTAGGAATAAATCTTACTTAATAAGTACACACGTACAACTTATTTTTTATTGCATTGTTTCCTGTATAAATAAAAAAATATTCAAAAATATGTATTGCATTGTAGTATTGGCTAAAACGCATTTCATACATACATATATCCACATATTTTTAAAGCTTAGAGGTATTTTATCGACGGATCAATTAAAGACAGTTTATTATGCTCTAGTACAGTCAATCATTCAATATGCAATAGTTGGATGGGGGGGGGCTTATAACGCTCATCTTAGACCCTTAAAAATTCTACAAAAAAAAATCATCAAAATAATACTTTATAAACCATCCTTGTTCTCAACTACCGAACTGTTCAAAGAATTTAATGTTTTAAGAGTGGAGGATATCTACCAGTGGCGGTATTTCCATAGAAGCCCATAAGCCGGGCTTGCCTATCAATTTTATTTCAAAATTATCAAATCTGGACCAAACGCTTAAAAATAAATTATTTCGTTGTTTAAATTTCGCGCCAAATGAGAATTAGAGATCTGTTCGACGTTGGTACTGTATGCATCCCGAGATCCGAACCGTATGAAATCCGTGTGCGCGAACGACAGTCTTCTTATCTCGCTCTCGCACGTGGGGTTCTTGTGGGGCTTATTTCACGGTGCAATTCGCATGTAAACAAACAGTAAACTCATAAAATGTTTGTCTGTATATGTTAAGTTTTATATGGGAATCTGAAGCCAGCTTCTTTAAGGTAAAGTTGGCAGAGAGCGTATCTTGTATTTCGTATCGAACAAACTTTACGATTGTTTATTATGCTTTTTTTTGCGGAATTTGATAATTTTAAACGGTTATTTTTATCTTCATTGATTAAAGACCCGTACTGGTTAAGATTTATGATAATTTACTTCATTTTGTGCAAACGTCATATATAAAAAGAATTCGGAGATGGCCGACGTTTCTTTTTTATTTGCCTATCTACTATCCTTTTCCCTTTCCAATATTCTATATCAATTATAATTTATCTTTATTATATTTATGTATCTATGGGTCCGATGACTATTATTCAACTCTCCGCATGCTATATTTTATTAATGTTACTTATTGGTAATGGTTGATATCTGAGGAATTACTTTATATAAAATAATATTGTGTTTTCTTTATTTCGTTTATTTAAACGAAATCAGAAAGATTATCCTATGCATATTTTCATAAAATATTGTTATTCGTCATAATATACTTTTTGGATGCTTTGTAGACTGTACAACTGTAGTGAAGAAAGCATACATCATGTTTTCACAAAAGTGAATTCATCATCATTCCTTTTCCGCACCTAATGGTGCATAGAGCACTGCAATCGCAGAATATCTTAATCTTTTTTGCTACATGAAGGTAAGATGATCAGTCTTACGATTAAAGTACCAGTCCAGGGACTATGACACATTCTAGTGTAAAAACACATTTTTAAATAAATATTTCAAATCAACCATGTCGGGAATCGAACCCGAGACCTTTTGCATGGTAGGCAAATGCGCTGACCACTATACTATGAGGCCGTCAGGGAATTACACCACATGTGGATTTAAAAATATATATATGGGCTTGCCTTACTCGTAAACCCTAGGCACGCTACTGATATCTACGGAAAGTGCTGTATGCTCCAGGTGCATAAGGATAGCCTCCCATCGGACCGTATTACGGGAAGGTTGAGAACAGGATGCCTCGCTCTACCGAGAATCAAAACTACCACGGCCAAACATCATTATACTTGCATAGGACGGAAGCTTTTCAATAATTTACCACAAAATTTACGTCAAGAAATAAATTACGAAAAATTTAAGGATAAATTAAAGAAAAGCTTCTTGACATAACTCTTGACATCTTGACATTAACATTAACTGTATTTAAAAAAAAAAGATGTATGTTTAAATATGTGCCCGTGTTTACAAATTTTGTGTTTTTATTCAATATATTTTAAAAAATTTTTTTTTTAGTGTTATATTTTCTCAATTTTTTAAATAGTTTAATTTTTTATTTATTTTATTATTATGTTATGCATTTTATGTTTTATTTTTATGTTATTTTGTAAACTTGCCAAACACAAGAGCTAGACTCTTTTTTGGCAAGTTCAACCTTAAGTGTTTCATTTTTCTACTGAATGTATTGTTTATTTATGCTAAAATAAAGGTTTTTAAAAAAAAAAAATATGTATTTTTATTTCTTATTTTTTCGTGATAATATATGCTTGCTTGTTTATTTATTTAACTTAAATTTGTCTTTCTTGCTGACCGTAACACTTTATTTATTGTTTGCTTTACAGAATTTATTTCATAAGCTTATATGTTTGCATTTTTTGTTTATATGCTTACTGTTTTTTCTTGCATACCTTTGTTATTATTGTTTTTTTTTTTTACTTTGTAAAACTTTTTATTATATCCTTTCTAACTAATCTCACATATTTTTTCTGTATATTCTGTGTTTATTATTTAGTATGTTAGCATGTACTTCATTTTTATTTTTTGTAAATGCCTTTTGGGCGTTAATGAACAAAATAAATAAATAAATAAATTACATTTTAATATATAAATCTATTTTGTGTAATTCTATAATTAAAGATATATGCATGTAAAATTCTATCGACGAATGCTTTCAAATTGTATGTATTCTAGTATGTATCTTTGTTGAATTACCTAATGAAATTAAATATATAAAAAATAAAAAAATTCACCAAATCAAATATTTTTACTATTTGTAATGTGTACATTCTGTAGCATTGCATTTGAACACTTCTAAACGAATTTCCCTCACGTTTCGTTTCCATACAAAATACTCCGCAAAAGCTCTATTAGCGTAAATAAATATAATAAGCAGTATTACTCTATTCGCATGTCCATTCCTTCATTGGGTTAAAGTAGCGATTGGCATTGCAATACGAGATCGACTTAGGTCCAATCCACGAAAGGTAACGTCTTCTTTATCCAATTAGGGACCACCTGACCTCAGGATTTCTTCACAAGGGCCGCCGCGTAATTACTAAACGGGGATGTTTAGTCCTGGATTATGGAGTCCTTTAGTAACTCGTTTCCTGTGGCACCAAATGAGAGAATTATATAAATAAGCTTTAACTAATCCGCGTGGAGTATTCTACGATTCTATATTCGAATGATTCTATATATAACGAAGATCGTTGACGATTTTATTTCTGCAGACAGAAAACATACGAAGGGTACATGGTAAAAACGGGTTCATTGCGTTTTGCGATTCTCGAGATAGTCATTAGGGACGGTTAATTTAATAGACGCGTTACTAGAGCGAAGAAAATGGGATTTCAACGAGGAACTTCAGCCCTACGGGAAATTGGATACAAAAGATGTTCTCTTGCGCGGGGTAAAAATTAGAGCATGAAATTGAATGGCAAAGTTTTTTGAAAATGTACGGAAAAAGTAATAAAAAGTATTTTTATAAAAACGCACTACTTTGAATGACGTCACTAGTTCATATGAATCAACCTATGATTTGAGAGCTATGGAAGATTTCCGGTCTGCTTGTCGTTTCTGGACCAATGGGAAGAACTCTCATAGAACAACCTCTGGCGTCACACGCAGAGTTATTTCAGAAATACAAAACTTTAAATAATCATAGCGCTGATATTACGATATGTAAAAATATAAAAAAAAAAAATCTATTGACAAATAAAAAAAAACCACTGAACTTCCTCATTCGTCGTTAATTGGTTTCCTTTCGTTGTTCTCTAACGGGCTTTAATTACGATCAGAAGTGATGCTATGCAGAAATATGCCGTCACGTGTGATTAAAAATACTTTAATTATACTCTAACTGTAAACAAAAACAGAACACACATATCTTTAATCTACTCTCACAAACGCATTTGTCTAATATTAACGTTAAAAATAATGATTATTGAGCTGGAATGTCGCGTACCTATCATAGAACGAAACAATTCAGACCAAAATGGACACCAAGTCATCAGAACAATACGCATTATCCCTCGGTTACTGCAGTTCCAAGAATAAGCGAGCAGCCTGTTGGCCACATGTCCGGATATGATACCTACAGTCTAAAATAGCTACCCTTCGGATGTCTTTCTTTATTTCGTTAATCATAATGTTGGAACAGTGCTTTATTTATTTATTGTTTACTTTTTTGCATTAACATTTGACAAATTATCTATTCTTTTTAATGTTTATTTAAAAAATATATTATTGATATCATTTTAAGCTGCTAGAATTCCACTCGTTTATGCGCTTTGTAGCTGCAGGATGATTGGTAATCTTGCTTCAATATGTAAATGCTATCAGCCATAAATTTTGTAAATAGGGTATAGAATTTCAACAGTCTATGCGCTTAGTAGTTGCAAGACTTGTAACAATCTAACTCCTATTTTAAAAATGAGTTTTTTTATGTTTTTGTTTTAATATCATTCAAACACTTAACTTCATTGTCAAATTAAAACGTAAATGAGGGCTAGATTACTTACCGTCCATGCGTTCTGTAGCTGCAAGACGTGCAGAGATACTTATTTATTGTACAGCGCCCTTTTTAAATATCCCAAAATTATCTAACTATATATATCGTTTCATTCGTAAATACAATCTGATTTATGGGATAAGGAGATTTATTTATTGGGAAGATCTACAACCCTTACACAGATTGAAAATATACAGAGAATACGGTCGCGCGTATTACGCACGAGATAATCGCAGCGAATTCGCCCTTTCTGGATAAGTTTTAAAGAATATTATTTTTTATATATAAAGAGTCTTTAATTAAAAAAACACACACACGTTAGAACAATATTATTTTACATTGTTTGTCATTTATTAAAGTCAAAAATATTTCAACAGTTGTGTAGATTAAATTATTCACTCCTTTCACAATAGTGCTATTATCTCAGTTTCACATTTCTATGGCTGGCTGCTTTTTGCATAACTACGTTCAATTATAATACTTTTTTAATTTAATTCCACATTTACTTATAATTACGGTAAATCCGGTCAAAACAAAAAAAAACAAAAGTTAATACAATATTTTGACATTTAGATGACTCACTGGAGGTGAAGTCCCGCCTTTTGTCTAAAAACATTTGGACAAACTCAAAATATTGTAAAAAACCAACTGGTCTAAGAAGTTTAAAAATTTGAAAAAAAAATTCAGGCGTTGCCTAGTATGTAAAATAATTCGATTAAATGAATTTCTTCGCAACAATAAAGGTTTCATTGTTATCAAAAACATTTTTCACTTTGTGGTATGACATTTTACACTTATTTGTTTATAAATTTGTATAAACCACTTAAAGTAAAGTTTTAAGTGGTTTATACAAATTTATAAACAAATAAGAATAAAGGTTTCAGCTCTTTCACTTCACTTAAATCAACATGTGGAAGAACTGAAGAAATATGGATGTCCTAAACACAGTGTGTAAAGTGGCCACTTAAACCAGCTAACAACAGGTTATTAGCCCTGTAGATGCCTAGACTTCCATATTCCCTTCTGTAAAATGTTCTCCATCTCTGTTGTAATTTGTTAAGAGTTTATACCTCAAATGCGCTCCTTTATACGGGTTGAAGTCATCACTGCGCAGTGCCTATTATTTGCCTTAAGAGGAAGATGTCAAGTATAATAACTGCAAAAGCAAATGTCTAAATACGAACAAAATGCTGTACAAACACCATTGGTGTATTGTGTGGCCATTAAAAAACGACGATAAAAAGCAGCTTTTTTACTGTCGGACATGTTTGAAGTAAATAAAAAGCATTTATACATTTCTAGACTTAAAGAAATGGGTTATTCTTTTAGTAAAAAGCTGGACTTCCATTCCCATTCGTCTTATAAAAAAACGGTTGTCAATTATAGGAAAAAATAATTGATGCTAACTGGTTCAATTCAATGAGAATTCAATAGCAATAAATCTTCATCTATTCCGTAATACCTCCCATGTGCTTGTATATTTGGAATGCTCATAACTATAACATAAGTTTTTTTATAATATGATTGAATGATAAAAAGTTATATCAATGGCTCAGCACAAACACTGTATAGTGGTTGAAATCGACTTTTAAATCATCAACAAGAAAAATCAACGTGTACAATAAATTGATACTTAGTTGTAACATTATTAAAATAAAGGTAATATCGATCTCCCCGTGTCAAAGCTGTGTTCTGATAAAAAGTAAGTAAATCATACGATTCGCTGCTTTTAAAATAGCGCCATTGATAAAATAAAACAAATAAACACAAGATAAATTTTACAGTTAAAACTTTCTTCTTCTATTAATTACTTTAAGTTATTTTATTTTATTAACATAAACGGCAAATCTGCATTTTACAAAAATTTATAATACCAACATATTTGGCTTAATATTTATATTTTTTTAAAAACATAAATTTCCTTTTACCCAAGATCTATAAAAACATTAAACCTAAAAATTATATTAGTTTTAAATATAAAAAAATTTCAACATATTTATTTATTGGAATAATAGTACTAAATGTTATTAAATATTTTTGTATAACCACTTACCGACTTTTCTATGTCAACCGGTTTCGAGACTTACCCGTCTCTTCGTCAGGACACCAATTAAACCAACATGCAACTGTTAAAAGTATTGCTACAATTTTTTAATTTTATAAATTTGTAGATGCAGATACAGTTCTGTGTGTGAAATAAAACCAGAACCCTGGAAAAGTTTGGACTGCTATTTTTGAGTCAGTGGCTCCTCTCAGATAAAAATCCTGAACAAGGAAATCGAGCGGAAATAAGTCAGCCTTTTTGTGTAGTGATTGGCACGTTTGCCTATCATGCTTGAGATCCTGGATTCGATTCCTGATGGAGGAGGGTTGGAGTGAAATATTGTTTTTTAATGTGGTTCTACGCAGCCATATTACAGTGTTTTTGGACTGGCACCGGAAGCGTAAGACTGATCACTTTACCTTCATGTAAGACGATCGAAATACGAAACATTTGATTTATCAATGCATTGCCCTATGCACCACTGGGGGTGGAAAGGGCAATGATGATGATGAAGGCTTGGCCCGTTCGTGGTTATACCTTTATAAAACTAAAATAAAAGGAAAATATGTAACAGTAAAAATAAGGAAAACGTAAATAATGAAGAAACTCTTAAGTAGTTGGTAACAACTTTTCGTACCATAACGAGCCTTGTCGTTAAAAAATAAAACTGTCACGCGAAGAGGGCATGAATATAGTTTTTCACAGATGCTAATGAATCCGCAATCAATTGCTTTAAATTACAGAGATAATTGACTTATAAATCTTTAAAGTAATTCGTGGGCTTGTAAATATCTTAATTAAGCCATCACTGTATTGCCAATTCTTGTCAAATTCGCTTAACCCGAAATATAAAAGATACAATATTTATTTTATATGCGCTTTTATCAACTATCAATGTTGATTCTACACTCTTTAACATAATCGAATGCAAGTTCAAATCAACAGGTTAATTAAGTTATGTTGATATTCGATAATTTTATTTGGAATGGCCTCGATTAATCATCAAATGAGTGATTTATGAGTCACAAGTAATATGATAATCCGACATGGTTGGTATGTTGATCAATCCTTATAATTAATTATTCAGTTGTGATAGTACCTTCGTATTTATATCCTAGCTAGCCTAAAAATGAAAGACAACGGACAAATCATATTAAATATCGTCTGCTAAAAACATTGGCATGTATGATTGGCTTCGAGAGGGGAGACTACACTTACGGAGAAATGGAGTCAATGTTAAAAATCTCAAGTCTACAAAAATGTTGAAATAACATTGACTACACATTCATGTATGGTTTATTAAATGGCTGAATCGGTACTGGAATAAGTGGCATTCAATGTTCCGATTTGCTAGTTTTGAAGAAATGATGTGCTGTTCCTCGATCAGCACAGCACAAACTATGGCTTGCGTGCACCAACATCCCGATTGTGTCACTTTGTAAACTCGAGACAGAATCTGGACTTCTTTGGTGTGCGTCTTTCTAGATTTAAACGATCACTAAAATACTTTCGTATGTCTTATCTCGAGGTCGTTTTTTTTCTTTCGCCTAGCTCTAATATATTTAGCAGTGTTTTATTTTTCGTGAACTTGTATAAAAACTACTTTATTTGGTACCAAACAATATAAGCGAAGAAATTTTTTAAAATTATTTTTAAAAATATATTATAACCCGCACCTATATTAAAACCCCTTCTAAAATACATAGAGTTTTAGTGTGTAATTAATTAGAAATGAATACTTTTATTATTGAATATTATTATAAAAACGTGTACCTATGAATAAACAAAATTATCGTATTATATTATACATAGTAAAATAAAAGAAAACAAAAAAAATGTAACCCTCAGACAAGTCTCGGCTTTGCAAGAACAAAATTACAATATGTAGGTTACGGTGGGTGCTTTAGTTATTGGACATGCTACGTTAATTGGACATTTTAAATCGAATGGTCAAAAATAAATAAAAGCAATGCGTTTATTTAGACAGATTTTTACGTTCATTTAATTTTTACTTTTAGATTTAGTGTCCAATTACTATAGCACCCCCCCATAAGATATATTATTAGAAACAAAAAAAAGTCGTATGCATTTTATAAAACAATTAATCAATTCCTTTTATAACCAGGTTGAGAGAATTTCGACAGACTGTATTTGTATTTGTCCATCTCGTGGTCAAAT